>NW_017307474.1:431824-445442 GCF_000935625.1 Nanorana parkeri | reverse complement strand
CCCCCCCCCCCCCCCCCCCCCCCCCCCCCCCCCCCCCCCCCCCCCCCCCCCCCCCCCCCCCCCCCCCCCCCCCCCCCCCCCCCCCCCCTCCTCAGGTGGCGAAAAGTCTCGGGACACCCCTGTATACAATGATACAACTACAAAAGGTTTGCGTGCAAAAATATTGCTCATACTGTACTAACATTGATCTTGAGTAGGATAAGCGTTCAATTAGGATTCACATTAAATAATAATTCACATAAAATTAAGTACAGACATGTATTAGCAAATCCTATCCAAGCACACCTTGCCACGCACGTATATGCATTCCAATCAAACATTTTTCTGTTTGCCTGGAGATTCAGACTGAGCTGGGAGCAGTAAATCACTCAGTGACCTCCCTATGTAAATTGAAAGAGTTAAACTCTTTTGTACAGACTAGAAATTCCCTTTGAATATTCAATATACAAAATGATTATTGCGACTTCAGAGAAATTGCCTTGCAATATATGAACCAGTGCAGTTCTGGTTATTACATGCAATAAAGGCTTGTTCTGTACTGTATTACTGATTGCCTCTTCTCTAATAACATTGAGATGTCTGAAATGATCCTAATTAGTATGTAACTGGAGTTTTAATCTCTCCTTTAAGTAACTGAACATAATTGGCAAAGCAGTTTACATTACTCACTGCCATGTTCAAAGAGCAGTGTGTTGTGCAGTAAATTAATTTCTGGGAACTGTGATCAGAGTTTTGCACTGTGCATCCAAACTACAAATGTGGATCAATTTTACTCTGATATCAGACACTTTGATAAATAGGCTCCATTGCGGTTTCTGTAAACAGGGGTAAAAAGACGACATCTACCAGCACAGTTTGGATATGTTCCACTCAGCATAGTGGATACTTGAATACACAAAACAGAGCTAGACATATAATAAATACTAAATGAAAGTTGATTTTCTCACTGCAGTAACACAATCAAGATGATCAAATATATGGCAAACGGTGGAGTAAAGGTACTGTGAGAGTTTAGATTTAGAGAGGCACACAAAGGACTGTCCAGTCATCAGTGACAGTGAGTATGAGTCTTCCAGCGTTATTTGTACAAGCAAGGGTAACAAAAGAAAACCCCCCCCCCATTCAGGGGTATATCCAGGACATCGTTGTTGTAGTCATTATATAGTCAGACACATTTGGCTGGGGAACTGGTTTTGACAGTGAGTGAAGGCATAAGCCAGTACAGATGGAAGGTCCCACTTTTCAAAACCATATTTTGGCCACCTGGCCAACTCTATACTCAGAGCTTCTTACCTTCAGGTAGAATTTTCTTGTTTTAAAAAAAGGCCTCTGTCTTCCCTGGCAGGTAGAAAACCTGGCTTAGAGTGGTAGGCAGTAAACCCACCCTCTCTTTCTCTGACTGGCTGGAGAGGCCTTTCTGACAGAAATGTATTTTCTGTCCTCAGTTGGTATATTCTCCCTGTGCTTGCGTGGGTTTCCTCCAGGTACTCTGGTTGCCTCCCACACTCCAAAAGACATGCTGGTAGGTTAATTGGCTCCTGTATAAATTGGCCCTTGTATTTATGTATGCATGTGAGATGGAGACCTTGGATTGTAAGCTCCTTAAGGGCAGGGACTGATGAATATGTAAAGCGGTGCATAAATGGCCGGCACTACATAAATATCAGAAATTAATAAAATAAATAAAACAAATTCCAGAACTGGAGTTCTTAAGTGTCCACCATCCCACGTCTACACTTTTTCCTGAGAAATCTGCGGCGGTTTTTCACAGTACCTGTAAACATGAGATGACCGTCAACCCACTCTGCAGTTTTTAGCAGGATTGAAAGATAAACTCTTGTCTGCAAATGCCTGTGAATTCTGCTAGCCAGTTGCCATTGGGCAATGATGAGCATTCATCCATTGCTATCCTCCCCCCTAATAATTAAGTGCCTACAGCATTCTATCTTAAGCTCCCCACTCCTCCTCTTTCTCCATTCCCATATACCTGTAAGGTTTGCTGAGGTGACCTACATACGTTTGAAGCACACTGAAGATTTTCGGCATTTCCAAATACAACCTCCTTTAAATTGATTACTGGACTTTGGTTTGACTCTTTATAATTTTATCACCTATGGACATTTTAAAACTTTTGGTGACATCAGTGGAAATATCTGGCTCATCCTGTTGATGTAGCAGCTCTCCACCACCCACTTTCTTAATATGCAAACCTGCGCATACATCTCTAGAGAGGAAAACAGCACTTTTGCCCTTCCCCGAGTTTTGCACCAAAACTGGGATCATATTTACCTGAAAAGCTAAAAAATTCAAGATGTTTGTGATAATAGAGTAAATGGGGTATCCCAGGAAAAAGGTAGAGCAGTGTATGGTCAGTGGTGAGTTCCTAGTGAAGAAATGGTTAGAGGCAACCTACAGTAAAATTATTGAATGACAAAGGTCCCTAAATCTCCTTACATGGTTAGTAGGCAGAAGGGGTCCATTATTGGGTCAAGTGGGGAAGCTAGTCATTCTGCCACCCGGGGCAAAGGCTCAGAGTTCCTCCCCCCAAGGGAGAAGTTCTCAATTCACACATTCAGTGGCACCCCTCCTAACGCAGCATCCGAATTGAACATATTTGAATTGGTTTCTGAGAAATGTTTATGGTATTTTACTGAATCAGAAATTAAATCTATATCCTATTTTTCTCTTTGAGTATGACAATACCACCGTATTATACAGTGTGCATGTCCTCTGGAAATTTCAAATACAAAAATATAATTAAATGACGTTGTTTTCCTTTTATCACAATAATACAAACTGTGCAGAGCTGTCATCAAATCCCAGGGCCTGCTGATTAAAAGTAGGATATGTCCTTGTGGTCATGCATATTTCGATGGCGTTAGTGGAAAGCAAGATGTTTTGGATGACATTATAAGGTTATCATACTGAGAGCTGACAGTTTTAATATATTTTGGAAAGAAAAAACTGTTTCCATAAATTTCAGGCATCAATAAACCATTGCTTGTGAAATATGTGTATGATAGATATAAGGCAACCAGACTTTGATGCATCTGAAGGTTATAAGATTTAATATAGTTGCAATATGATAGAAATCAACCCTCTTTATGAATAATGTTTCTTTACAATTTAAATAAAGCGATTAGGCATCACATACAGACATAACCTACCTTGTGCATGTAAAAAATATATCTAAATAACAAGAATGTATTATATTGCATTGCTAGTCCTTAGTTGAGGTGGCTGCTTTTGCTTTCTTATTTTTATTCTAAATATAATTTCTGTAGGTACACAAAATTGCTACTGATTCTATCAAATTTTCAGTGCCCTTGTAACTTTATGTGCACCGAATTGAAATCTCAAACAATGTTATCAGCCTTCCCAGCTATCTTCTGTTAGCTACAAAACACCTCATCCTATGTAATGGAGATGAGAAGAGAGGGAGGGATGTATTGCTCTGAGATGATCAGTCCAGGCTCTTGCTTAACCCCCTCCACGCACCCCCCTCCGCTGTGGGAAGGGAAGCATTCCTGGAGAGCCTCAGACACCCAAGTAGTACAACTGGTAGCTGCCATCCCCGAACACCTCAACATGAACTGTGCCCAGCAAGTTATATATCCCCGCCCCCCCCTCTTCCCTGGCACTTCGCTCGGTGTGAGACTTTTGCTTGACAAGATCTGAAGTGCAGGCAATCCCTCCACCTGTCACCGCTGCTTTATAGTGACAGTTCCTCAGCTCACTGCCTATAAGTGGCTCATGATGTGACCCGGGGAATGTTGCATTGTAGGGGGAAAGTTGGGGCCCCCATGCTGACCTGATACCAGCACCCCTGACAGACCAAGGACCAATCAGGGGACTGCTGTGTTAAAGCAGTGATGGTGGGTGAGTCTGGTGGGCCTGGGGGACACGTTCTGGCTTTCGGGAGGCTGGAAGTGCATGAAAGAACAGCTGGGGGGGGGGGGGGGAATCAGTGATGGGCCCCCTCCTGGGTGCGGGCCTCAGGCATTGCCAGAGTGCCCGAATGATCAGTCTGCCCCTGGTAATGCTTAACGTCCAGTGAGCAACCTAGAAAGCAGAGCTATAGTGTCTAAGTAGGTATCACCTTCTGGCTATATAACATATAACAAAAGTGTGGATGAATAGAAGGCAAGGATGTTTACCCTTAAATCTATTTACATACTGTAAGTGTAGTTCAACTGTGAAGTAATGCTTTGTATTACCTTACCTTAAAGCAAACCTGTGTCCTTATTACTTATGTTGAACTAGCTTCTTAAGTGTAGAGCATGGACCATCAAGTGCTTACATAATTGGGTAAATGTTTTTCTGTAGTGTCCCAGGAGCCCCAAAACCCAGAGTCCTCTGTTGACCTGTGCTTGTTTTCTGATGTTCTGGTCTGTTTCCCAGACCACTAAAAATTAGTTGGGCTGATTCACTGGCATCAGTTTGCGTCAACTTTAGAAGTGGGATATACCAACTCAACTTCAACTTATTTTATCTTTCTTTAAAAAGATAAAGCACCATGTGGTCACCTGAAAAGTGTTAAAGGAGAATTAACGGATGAGTGAAATGAACTCATCCCAATAGTTAGAGCTGACATATGACACTGCAGCTCTCACATGATTGAGAACTGAGGGATCACATACCGCTGATCACTCAGTTCACAATCTTTTCCCTGCAGAGAGCGGTGACTATCAGTCACCGCTCCCCGCAGGGATTTCCCCCTCCCCTCTCTCTCTCTGTTCCTCCAGCCTGCCTCTAGAGAGGCAGAGGCAGCTGTCAATCAGGTAGCGGGGTGGATCCTAACAATATTGTCGGGATCTGTCCCGGCTGCAGTGCGGCCCTGCACTGTCAGCATATAGTTGGTAATTGTCTGATATATGCTGAGTTTTGGGTCACAGAAGGACATTAGGAAATGTTTGGCCATAGTTCTCTTTTAAGGTTTTATCAACGTCTGCCACTTTTTCTTTAAAAGTGGCAAGCCTTCCCAGAAGAGTGGAGGATTTCATAGCCGCAAAGAGGATCCAACTCCATATTATTAGCCCACTTAATGACCCCCTAATTCTAAAGCATTGATCTCTGATTCTTTAACCAAATATACTCATTCACCTTGTGGTCACCGGCTTTACTTTTCACCTTCTCAGCTGTCATTTAAGGACTTAAGGCATTACTGTTCCTGGATCCTAAAAATCAGCAACGAGGATGGGGAGGACCCATCTGGCAGAGCTGTGTGCAAATCTGGCATCACCAGCCCAAGTCCCTACATCAGAATTAAGATGCCTGTTATGCCTGTGGCTCAATGCTGTTCTTAAAATAAGACATGGAAAATATTTACGGAAGCAACCTTTGAGTGGAGTGGTGGCAAAATAGAACCGCACTTCCTTTTTTACCTCTCCAAAGGGCCCCTTATATTTAAGATCAAATTGTTTGGAAATTATCCAGTAGGTGGAATAAAACTAATTCCACAGATCATGAAGTTTAATCAAATAAGTTTATTGGTGAATCCAGTTGTGTGATACATTTACTTGTTAGAATTACCTTTTTGGTTGCTTTCTCTGCAACATAGAAATTGGCTTTGGACTGTGAACCTCCTGGTGTCTCATATCTCGTTATACACATACCAAAAGCTGTTAAAAATGTTGCTGTCTGGGCCTGAATCCAGCATGGGGAGGCTGGCGTTGTTTTGTTACGGCACCTTGAGACAACTTGTATTATTGACTGTAAGAAGGAATGCAAAGATATGTCAAATGCTATATTTCATACAGTCAGCATAAAGGATCTGCAGGCCATACAGGATATAAATGTAGTGGGCTGTTCTAGAAATGTACTTACAAGTTGTGAGTTGCCACACTAATTGTATGGGCCACACTAATTGTACAGAGATTGTTGGACACTGTGAAAAATGGGTGTTTTAAAGCATAATGGTCTTACTGAATAGTTGTTGATTTGCTTAGCATTGTTACTCACTTATTCACTGGCAAACTTTACCATAAAAAACAGGACTTTGCTTTTAAGCATCTTCTTGTTTGTATGCTTGGATATCCAGCCAGCTCCACTTATAATGTGGCTGGGTAGTTTCTAAGGTACAGGGTTTGACCTACTGGATGGACGCTATCCGATAGAGTGTAACAGTTGTACTCTAGAAGCCAATGCTGAAATTCTTGCGATATTGTTTGACTGAACAAGTGAATTTTGTTTTCTTTTAGGACTTTGGAATCATGTTTCTTCACCATCTTGCAACAATATCTCTTATTACATTCTCCTATGTCAACAATATGGTACGAGTGGGTACCCTAGTGATGTGCCTTCATGACATGGCTGATGTTCTCTTAGAGGTGAGACCAAACCTTAAGCAAAGTTAGCTTTCCAGAACTGTGTTAACATTCAAAGTCCTAGAATTTTATGACTTGTAAAATAATGTGACTAATTAGGGAATGAGCCACAACATTAAAACTAGTGCTTTAAACTAATAAAACTTAAGGAAATCCGGGCAAAACTTTTTTTAACTTTGGGCAAAATGTTTATTAACCCTTGCAGTGGGGCTACCCCCGCATTGCATTGGTTAACTGCTCATTTTTGTCTAGGTGCTAAAAAAAAAAGTAATACTTACTCACCCGATCATTGGAACCAGCATGCTCTTAGATTGTTCCTTCCAGCCTCTCTCCCCCTCCACTGCAGTGGTCTAAGGTCCCCTAATTCATCATGTTCTACATACAGTGTAAAGATGTAAGAAATATTCCAATGCTGCAGCATAGAAAGAGATAGGCTTCAGTGACCGGAGAAGCAGGGCGAGTATAACTTTTTTTTTAGCACCTAGATAAAAATGAGCAGTTAACCACTGCAAGGGTTAATACAAGTTTTGCCCCGAGTTCTTCTTCAACTTGATAGTTTTCCATGGCTGCTCCCCATTCAAAGATGTTTCATTTTATTCCACATAGAACAATTTAATCTCAAGCCTGAAGTCAGTCAGAAAGGACCATTTTTTTTTTTTTTGTGTGTGTAAAATGGAGAGGCTCAACTGGTATTAGCAGCAGTAAATGATGCATGAGACAGGGACACCCAGGAACAGTCCAAGCAGGTTTGACAATGCATGTGAGAAAAAAAGCCAGCTGCACTCCAGAAAAATTCAGACACTGGCAACTTTACTGTTACCAGACAAACAAGCAAAGAGTCCACATCTGGGACCTCCTACTTTGGTGTGTTTCAGCCACAAAGCTGGGCATAATCGTACCTCTGCGATTGAGCCCAACTTTGTGGATGAAATACATTTGCCGAACCGAGATGGCCGCCTAACTCAGGAGCTCCTGCTCACCTGCACCCAGCATCGACCCCTGCAGCCCTCCAGATACGGTCATGGGGAAAATCGGACCGCAATATCCACCCACGAAGGCACCCACCTCTAAGGGAGACCCGCTGCCCAAAAAGGTACCGGATATCTTCCGCTCCCAGCGCCACGAGGCCTCGGAAGCGCCGGCTCCCAACATGGCGCTGTCGGCCCCCCGAACACTACAACCCCCGTCACAGGTCCCGGACGAGGCCTCCCTACACGCTTACATCCAGCACCTTCCCACCCGCTCCGACCTGTCATCCATGACGGCGGACATCAAGGAAACATTACACTTAGCAGTGTCGGAACTAAGGAAGGACATCCTGGACATAGGCCGCCGCTTACACGTGGTAGAACGAGCGAGTGCCGACAGAGATGTTGCCATTAATAACCTGCATGCCCATCAAGATATCACCTCGCAATCCCTTATCACCATGAGGAGACAGCTGGAGGATTTAGATAACAGGGGCCGCAGATCCAACATACGAATACGCGGCCTACCAGAATCCATACTGCCAGAGGCGGTCCCTACGACGCTATTGAGACTCTTCAATGATTTACTGGAGAGGCCCTTAGACTCTCCGATTGAATTTGTACGGGCACACCGAGCACTTAAACCCCGAGCCATGATGGAAGAAGCCCCACGAGACGTCATCTGCTGTCTGCAGAACTTCCCCCTGAAGGAAGAGATACTGCAAAAGGCGAGACGCAGAGGTGCCGTGTTCCTTGATGGGGTAGAGGTGAAGTTGTTTCAGGACCTCTCAGTACACACCCTACAACAAAGGAGAGCCCTTCGCCCCCTCCTAGAATGCCTTCGCCATCATGGCATCGTGTACCGCTGGCGCTTTCCCTTCTGCCTTTCCGCTACCCACAGAGGCAAGACAGCGCTCTTACGCACGCCTGAAGATCTAGCAGCATTCTGTTCAATATTGGACCTGCCTCCGGTCACCATTCAAGACTGGTATGAAGATCTGAGGCCTTCCCACGCTATTCCGCCCGAACAGGATGTCCGCCCACATCGCCAGATCTACCCACCACTGCGACAGACAGACCGTCAGGATCCTAGACGCGCCAAGAAACAACGGCCCTCACCACCCGAGTCTGGCTCCAGAGCCAACGCAACAATCTCCGGAGAAGAGGCAGACCAACTCGACCAAATCCCTTGAATTTACCGCATACTAGACCCAGGTAACGATAGCATCAGTGTACTCACCCAACAAGCAACATGCCAAGTTCCTGAGCAGATTCCTCTCCCTCCTCTCCGATTTTGCAGAAGGTATGCTGATTGTAGGAGGCGACTTTAACGCCCCTCAGACCTCGCTACCGCGTCTGATGTCTCTCTTTGACTTATATGGCTCACTATCCAACCTCAAAATAAATTATACCAAATCAGAAATCATGCCCCTCAAAGTACCCCACGAGACTAGGTCACAACTACAATCATCCTACCCCTTCCAATGGTGCCTCAACCACTTAAAGTACCTAGGCATCAAGCTGACCTCGGACTTGACCCTCCTCTACGACGCGAACTATGCGAATCTCCGGGACTCTATCCTCCAAGACCTTCGAAACTGGAGGGCACATACTTTTTCTTGGCTTGGACGTGCAGCCCTATTGAAAATGAACATACTCCCCAAACTTCTATATCTATTTCAGGCTGTTCCCTACACCTTTTGTTAACGCATATCGGTACTTGATTTATACCAACGACTGTACTCATTGTATGCCATGTTACTTGTTGAAAACTAATAAAAAGCATTTGAAACAAAAAAAAAAAAAAGAAATACATTTGCCATTGTTTGAACTTTCATTCACAACTGCCATTGTTTGAACAACCTATTTTTCTTCTTCCTAGACATGTGTCTTGAGTGATTGAGTGATCCAACCTAAGGCTTGGGAGCAGCACACTCTACATTTTCTTCTAAAGGCCAGTTCACTCCAATTGCAGTGCGTTCCAGCTGCTGGAATGTACAGTAATCGCACACAACACTCCCCCCTTCATTCAGGGTCGAGAGCGGGTGTGGCAGTGCATTGAAGTCAATGGCACCACAGCCATGTCCCCTGCCCACAATGCGATAAAAAAAACATTGCCTGCGTTGCGGTCCAGTGCGAATGCAAAAAAATGCAGCATGCAACAGTGGACATTGTATAGTAGCATAAAACAAACAACTTACTGCATCTGCTTATCCAAGCCACTACCTAAACTCAGGTCAGGTTGGGTTCTCCAAAACAAACAGGCAGCTCTTGTTCCCTCTTTTAGCAGTCAGCCTTTTCACCCAGCAGCAGGCTCTCACAGCATCGAATGAGAGAGAGCCCGCCCCTTAACAAAGCTCACATATATGAAGACGTGTGGACAGCTGGGACTATTTATTGAGGTCTGGCCACCAGGTAAGATGTGGTCTTAGGAATAGAGGCTTAATCTCATCCAAAGTTCTACAAAGACTCTGAGGCCCAGGTCAGGACTTGTTAAGGTTCTGAAAAAACTAAAAGTTGGCTTTCTCTGTATCATCAAACACAATTAGCTAGAATGATGCTAAGTGAAAACACAGTAAACAAGCCGCAATCACTTTGGCTTTCAGACATTTCTGGCACTTTCATAAATTTCTCCTTGATCCTATAATCCCACTCTGAACAAAAGTCAAACAATATCTAGGCAATGTCTCAAGGCTGGAACGTCTGCTTTAATTTTCTTCTACAAAAGCAATTTGCAAGATGGGAATAAAAAAAAATCACCAGTTGTTAATAACAGGCTTGAGCTATCAGTCAGTTTGCAGTAATGTCTGTGTTTTTTTTCCTATTCCAGGCAGCAAAAATGGCAAATTACTCCAAATGTCAAAAACTGTGTGACCTCCTATTTGTCGTGTTTGCTCTGGTGTTCATAATTGCTAGACTTGGTGTTTTCCCTTTATGGTAAGTAGTCATGACATTGAAGAAAATTACTTATGTTATGCAGTGATAATGATTTTTCGTTGGTAACCTCTCCTTTTGTGCTGATGATGACAGCATGCCATTTTAAGGCTTTTATTGGGTTGATTTGATTTCATACATTTCTTTAATCCATTGATCATGCCTTAACTCTGTTCAAAATATTTTTGCTGCAGGAAGATTTACTAAAGAATGGCACAGCTGTCACCTACTTAGCAATTAAGTCACAAACTATATTAGTGCATGGTGCTTTCATTCTTATTTGTAATATAATGTCAGTTATGTACATAAGGGTAGTGGCACCTGGGCTGTTTTTTAGATAGCACATATCCTGCTCAGGTTAATTCATCAAGCTGTTCATCTACTGAGCCTATGCTGCCTAAACTTTATTGGATTTGATTAAAAATACTTTTTTTGTTATTATTGTAGGGTTTAACTGGAAGTCATTTTTTTATTGCCACATCCTGTTAGCTTGATGTTCCTTATTTACGTTATTTCTAATATAGTACATGTTTTCTGTTGTGACTGAATTTGTCAGGGTGGTGCAGTAACTCCATCATAGTTAAAAAGCTGTATGGAGACTATACTACCTGCCAATGCATTTTATTGAAAATGTTTGCTGCCTGTCACTGGCTACAGCATTTTCTGAACAGGGAAGGACTGGGCCTGGCGGCATTTTCCCCTTTGGATCGGTGGAAAAAATAAACTGTCCCTACTATTTAAGGTTCAAAATACAAACAGAGTGTGCTCTACCTCCTTCATACAATGTGGTTCCATGGAAAACCAGTGCACAACCAAGGCTTGCACCAGTCCTTCATCATAAACAGTGGAAAAAAGTGTTTGCACAGCTATGACTAAGGCCTCTTTTGGCTGAAATGCATTAGCTGGTGTGATGCCTTCAATAAATAAAGAAGATATTTACTTGATCCAGGATCGTGTCCAAACACTTTTTTCTCATGTTCATGTACTGTAAGGATCAGTTGGTTGTGTTTTCCTCTCGGGCCAAAGATTCCTAGCCCTCTTCTTTTTCTTAGTCACTTTTGGAACTCTTGATTCATACAACGGGTTTGTGACTCAAAAATGGCTGTAGCAATTGTATTGTTGTAATATCCAAGATATTAGAATTTTGAAATGGAGAGATTAGCAAAGTCACCCTATGTTGACCTTGTTCACACATCTGTATGGAAATATAAAAAAGATTGAAAAGACTGCAGATTAACTATAAACAGTTCCATGTTTTTAATCCCTGTGTGACAAGGGTAAAGAAAAACATTTTGACCCTTGTGTATGAAAGATTCTGGTCAGAAAATCTACTACTACATCAGGCTTCTATTGATATTAGACACGAATGTCACACAACACTTTATTCATATTTGATTATCTGCCCGACTCCACCAGGGCAGCCCTTGATTGTTGCAGGAAACCATATCCAAAATGTGTGACAAAAATTCATAAATGTTCGAAAATGACTGTAGTGTGAAGCCATACCCAATCTGTTGATTGACGGTATTAGGTACCTCGGCTTATATTCGGGTCGGCTTATACTCGAGTATATACGGTAATTATGTTTATTACACTTACCTCCACATCCATCTGTGACATTTCAACCAGACTGCCTTTTATATGGTCAGAAGGCGTTATTTTCTGCACTGAGGAAAACTTGGCAGTCGCCTTAAAGGGTCAGAAACCAAACAAAATCATATTGCAGTCTTCACAATCCATTTGTATATTGTGTCATCTTTTTTTTTTAATACATTGAAATTAGATAAAAATACCTGACAACGATCTGTGGGCACGTTTATTCTCTTCATCGTTGCCACCGCTTGAGAGTATGTGCCAAAAAAATATTGTCTATGGCTTACTCTGCCTTGAATTTTTTCATGATCTGAATGAACCTGTTCTGCTGTGAGGAGCCATTTGCAATCAAACACTCTTACCCACCCCATCAGGCAATGCTGCTGATTACATAGGCTGGGAGTCTGGCTAGGAGTGTTTGACAGTTGCTCCTCCTGTCATTTCAATTTACAGGGCAGGCTGAACCCATCCACTACCCTAGCCATTCCGGTCATAGACAGGGCAATGCAGTCACAGAAGCGTGTAATAAAAGTATTTAGAAGACTTGTTGTAATATAATGCTTTTTAAATTTACTTGGAAAGAAAGTACATATGACTCCTTAGAGATATGCCTGGTTTACAAAACCATCCTGCTTGTACTACTCCAACTATAAATTGAGTATGGATTGTTTTACTTCTCTGCTAGGGAGATTTGCCCTTACATCCTGTTCCAGAGACACAGCAGAAAGTATGAGATGTAAAGTTAGTGGATAGCCCCTCTTATACAGTTGTCACACAAACAGGTGTCCCAACTTGGAGCTCATGTTCCTGTGACACCTCAAGAGTATTGGATTTGCCGTCCATGTCTGTATCGGAGACAACGGTCATCAGGATCAATACTGAAAGCCAATCAACCCAGCATGGACAGCAGGCACAGCAATAAGAACCTGTCAGAATTCAAGCCTTTCACATTCTATCCAAAATTGAATTAAAGTTTTGGCTTTTTTCTATGTGCTGCCTTGTGTAAGCTCTACAATGAACATCTTATTTCCCCAGCCCATTCTATCTGTTCACCTATGCTGTGACATATGTGGGACAATGGCGATGGCATACTAGTCACTGAATAATTATTGTGCCTCATTAACAACCAGTCTATTGTTGGTGTCAGGAGAGCATACTCTAACCTTGTTTCTTTCACAGTTATATTTTGATCACATCTGACTCCACTGCCTTGCACAAAGGAAAATACAAAATACTGTAGACTTTACGGTCTTTTCATATACAACTCTTGGCATTTAAAAATGTCATTAGCAGTTGTGAGTCATGCACAGTCCTGTATTTCAGGCACGTCTCTGTAATTATCTTATGGAAGGACATGGAGGATTAGCCTTCTGCTATGAGAGGTAATGGCAATGCTGATACATATTCTGTGCTATTTTAGCTAATTTCCCTCTTGAAATCATTTCCAGGGCTACTTTTCTATTGAGCTAGAACTGACAATATTGCACTGATAATACATTTTAATTTGCACCTCCATATTTTGATGATTGTATTTAAAGTAGAAGTTCACCCTAGAATGACGAATTCTAAATTACCGTATGAATATTAAACAGCCTAACAAATGTACCTTGATAAATGCATAGCACCATGTTTTAATGCTGTCTGCACTCTGGTTGTCAAGCAATCAGCTGTAGCTTCGGCCGATCCTTCGGCTAGCTTCGGTTACGGGAGTCCATCGGTTAATTCGAACCAAGAGCCTGCTGTACGGGCTATTCACAATAGCCCGTACAGCTCCCGATCATGGCCGAGCGGCTCAGC
>NW_017307474.1:428987-431713 GCF_000935625.1 Nanorana parkeri | reverse complement strand
AAGAATATTATATATATATATATATAAACAAAATGGCTGGAATTTGGCTATTACTGCTTGGTATATTTCTGTCCCAAGTATGCTTTCCCGTTGTTCTGGCACTTTACTGGTGGCACCCTTGTTCCAGACCAGTGACTCATTAATCACAATAATCATAATTAATCAGAGGCAGCTCTTTGTTCCTGCCTTGATAGGATCAGTTAGTCTTATTGAGCCTTATATCTATATAGAGAATATTTTGCTGTTATGGTGAACTCAGTAAATCATTTCAAAACTTTATTTAGCTGAGTGCAAATACCGGAATTCTCAGTTTTACTGCTGTTACAAAATAATTTTTCTTATTAATATTTCTATTATTTTTATAACAGAAAAATAAGCTGCCTGATTTCCTTCCTGATCTTGCACATACCTGAAATGTAAACTACCAACATCTACCTGAATGTGACATATCAATTAGTTTTTTGATAAGTCTTGAATGTCTTGAGTCTTGATATGAATAATTTAAAGGGGACCATAAAAATGCCCCAATCCTCAAATAAAACATGTTAAAATAATAATACAAAAAAAACAATGTATGAGAACTGTACAAAATAATTCTGTTAAAGGTGCAATGGAAGCCGCAGTGTATTAGTTAGAGTGATGTGATTGGGCCTCCTTGCAAGATCTTGGGAAAGCTGATAAACCCAAATCATGCAACTGAGGTCTCCTGGTTTGTACTTGGTACTCCAGTGAGCTGATTTATCTGTGGAAATGTAATAAAAAGAGTAAGAGTGTTAGACTTTTACTTAGAAAGGATCAACGACAGTTATGAGCGATGCAATTAATGTTCAGTGTCCTCCCTTTTATCAGCATGACATTGTGCTGTTATAAACTGTTTGCTTTATACACGGAGGACATTGGAATTCCCTTCTCATTGTGGTCTCTGCCTTCAGCACTGAATCATTTGTGAAAGGTCAGGGGCAGGTTACTTCAAATATTTTACCCAACTTGCCTGATTCAAATGTTGTTTCCTTTTATGTGTCTTTGAAAGAAAGTAGCAATATAAACATGACGCACATATGTTTATTGAAGCACCATTCACAGTATTAAAAGGATAAGGGTACTTTTAAAATCAATTCAAAATAACTTCTTTAATATATACATCAATACCAAGTATCTTTACAAGTATAGACTCTTACTTATGCCCTTTCTTTCCATGTGCATTGAGAACTCTCACTGAACATAGAATTGTTTACATTTGTCTGCATTTCACACTGTACATGCAGAACAGGACAGAGAACATCATGAGTTTGTATTGATTGGTATACATATACTTTAAGCGGTTTTTTTTTTCATAGTAAATTCCATACTTCCATGTATTTCAAGGAATAGTAAGTCTATGCTGTCTTGGCATATCTTCCATGAAGCCACACAATCTTTTTCTGCTAGGAAAGGTGTCAACACCAGCCATTATAAAATTATTTCATTTTGATTAATTTGCAGCTTAAAAATCGCTCTTATGTCCAAATGTTGATAAAATCTGAAGCTTGCATTACACAATGGTAATACATTGTTCTTCTGATTCCCTGCAACAAGTCCAAATTAAAATACAACAGTGTGATGATAGCTGTGGTAGTTGTCACATGAGTACATTTACTAAAGTACTCTTGTGACTGAAAGTCAGCATATAGCAGTCTACTGCCCACTTTATTCTGACAGCGCGGTCCTGGGAAATCCCAACAATAATGTCAGGATCCACCCCACTGCCCAACTGACAGCTGGATTTGCCTCTCTAGAGCCAGAGCCAGCTGTGTCCGCTCCCTTCTCTGTCTCTCCCTCCAATAAGTGCCGGAGGAACAGAGAGAGAGGAGGGGGGAATCCCTACAGGGAGTTGTGACTGACAGTTACAGCTCTCTACAGGGAGAAGACCAGGAACTGAGTGATTAATGATTACATGATCACTGAGCTTTCGGTATATAGAGCCGGCGTGTGGCAGCTGCACACCGACTCTAAGTATTGGAAAGAGTATATTTTACTCTCCCAATTCTTCTTTAGTATCTGGGGTTTGCAGGTCAATTATCAGCTATTATATAAAGGTTTTGTTTCCATGGACCAAGTAATTATATTTCATCACTGATGAGTAGGGATGAGTTAATCTGCCCTGGTATACAAACACATTCATGAATGTTTCTCAAAGTTAAAAACATTGCAAGTGTTGCAGCAAGCACCATTAAAATTCTGGCCTTTTGTAGGGCTCCTAAGCAAGCAATTGTCAAACTAAAGGCATGAGAAGTCAGGCAATAGCACGGGGACATGTACCTCAATGCCAAATAAAACAAAAAATACCATACTGTCGGGAGTGGCCTTTTTATATAGCTTCCATTGCTATAATAAAGGTGTATAAATCATTTTAATAATTTCAATTACATGCTAGAGACTTGTCTCTCCTGCCAAAAAAAAACTTGTTCCCTTCTACACAGCTGTCATCACAGGAGCAAGGCAAACTCAGAGGTGTGTTTGCCATAATGTGCAAGTATGTCGTACATACAAATTGTTGCAAGTGCTCCCACCAACCAACCCCGCCAGCCCTTTGTCAGCGGTCACAACTGCTAATGACATTTTAAATATTCAACATTTCAGGGTGTGTTTTATACCTCCCCTTTTGCACATTGTGGTTCCTCCTGCTAGCTCATACATCTTGTAGTAACATACAAGCCGGTGGGAAGAATCGCAGGGGGGGGGGGGGG
>NW_017307474.1:416628-428666 GCF_000935625.1 Nanorana parkeri | reverse complement strand
CAGGTATTCAACACGCCCAGAACTGATGAATACTTGCAACAGCTGGGGAGCAGCAAAGTGGCATTTCAACACACAGGCCACCAGCTGCCATCACTGATGACACTGTGGTGACAGAATCACTGTTACAATTGACAAACCCCAGAAATCAGATTGGAAAGATTCCCTTCCATCTTGTTTATAATCCTATGACCAACCTAGCACATGTGTCCCTTGGAGATGACCAAGATGTAGAGTATATTCAGAGTTTTTCCAAGCTTTGGCCCTGAAATTGCATAGGTCATCCTGTTATGTTCTTAGCTGTTACTAATTCTTGTGGTATGTCTTGTAAGGCTCTGTTCACACATTAGCAGTTTTCCGTGTGTCTTGGAAAACCACGCTAAGATGTGCATGGACCATCACACCTTTGAATTCTTTCCCCTTTTTGGAATGTTAAAGTGGAATTACAACCTTTCCCTTGCAGCCAAAGAAGGTCCCATCTTAGCCTCCATTTAGATTGCAGCTGCCATACTGTTGCCCATTTGATCAGCTATGACACCAGCCATTTGAGGGCTTGAAAGTTTGTTTGAGAGCTGAAATAAGCACACTAACAACCTTGACAGTTGGCATGCCTTAAAAGTAACTGTTTTCAGACAATACATTGGTTGGTAAAGCTTCTCTTTATGTGTAAGTTGGTACTTGAATGCCCTCATGTTTTTACGAGACTTAAAAATACATTTATTAGTTAGAAATATGCTGACCCTTTACTGCTAGTAAAAAAAATAATAAAACACTAACCCTTTAGTTGCTGGAGTGCCTGGTTAGTTAACTCTTTAACTGTTGACAAGTTGAGCTTACTGACTGTTGCAAACTAGGAGTTTGGGGTGTCTTAAAGTGCAAGGTGTGGAAACGAAGATTAGTGACTGGGTGCTATGTATGCTTAGCCTCATTGTCACTCTAAATTCAAATGTGTTTGTGTGTGTGTGGCCATGTCTTAAATGGGTACACTGCCTTTGTAACATTCATCAGCCAGTGTAATGGTGAATTCCATACAACATGACCATGGATTTGTAACAACATGGTAGAATATGCATGCCCGGCAAATAAAACCAGCTTATGGTAACAAGTCACTGAATAAAATTAGAAAACGTTGGTGCCCGTAGTACAAAACAAACTGAATAATTATGAGAAAAAAGAATGGGGGGCAGTTAAAGTGACAGTGACAGTTAAAGTGACATTAAAGTCACAATTTCCCCCTCCTTCCCCAAAGCTGCTTTAAGGATTTACCTTAAATAAAGCCTCTTGATCCGATCATCTTTTTCCTTCCACTTGTATTCAGGAGTAAGGATGGGCTGCATGTTCGAGTCGACCATAGGTTCGACTCGAACATTGCATGTTCTAGCGTTCGCCGAACGCCGAACATTATGGGATGTCCGCGGTCTGTTCGACCCCGGCACATCCCACAATGCACTGCGCCGTCTGAAAACGGTTATATAAATATCAATAAAATGTATATAAATGTCATTTTTGCTTCAGCAGGTTCTATACATCATACAGATGCGCCACTTTACGGTCAGTGAAAGGGGACCCCCCAGGCACCATATTTAAAGGAATTTTTAATTTTTAATGTTTCATTTTAAGTGATGTTAAATCACTGCTCCTTTAAAAATTGTATTTTTTAAAAGTGTTTTTTTCATTGATACATGTCCCCCAGGGCAGTACCCGGATCCCCAAACACTTTTTATGGCCAATAAATTGCATATAAGGCTTCAAAATGGGGACATTTAAATTTCTGAGTTCTACCCCATAGACTTGCATTGAGTTCTAAGTTCGAGTTAGAACTTTTTCCATGTTCGAAAGTTCGAGTTAGAACCGAACACGGGGTTGTTCGGCTCATCACTATTCAGGAGACCCTCTAGCACTGGTGCCAGTCTCTGATCCAGCGCTGACTGCTGTGTCTTCTGTGTCCCACTGTGTCTGTCCGACGGGCATGCTCACAGCTGCCTTCATTGACACTTACACTGTGTCTCTCCTCTTCTCCCAACTGAAGATCTCGGCTGCGCATCTGCCCGCCCCATCGTCCTTCACGGCCACTTGAGAGTCTTCAGATCTTCAGATGGGAGCGAGTGACGGAGACACAGGTAAGTAAATACCTATTTGGTAACTTTTTTATTTTTATGTTTTTGCATATATCTACTGAATGATAACAGTAGATGTATGCAAAAAAGAAAAACAAAACAAGTGTTTAATTCTACTTTAAATATAATGGAGAACACACAGCAAATATGTGTATGGTAAAAATTCAAAGATGCTTTTATCTGTTACATACTGGAGCAGCTTCTGATATATTTGATGACTTGGTGGAGCGATGAGCACAGCTGCAGGCACAAGGATGCTGTAAAAGATGCTATAAACTCAGAGGACCCAACAAACTATATTCCAAGGTACAAATATTCCCAAGAAATCAGAAAGGCTTCAGAAAGAATGCTTCCTCTGGGATCACAGCTTAGACTTAAATATCTTTATTTTGACATTATCATGAAACATTTTGTGCCTGTTTTCCTCACTGTGGCAGCATATTATAAGGATGCTCAGCTATAGAAACAGTGCACCCCACACTGATATTTCAGGTATGTGTGGATTCCTATTGGGTGACTGACATCTTATACCTCTAAGAAACTCTAATGGGTGAAAGGAATATGGGTGTAATGCATGGTAAACCTAGCCTTTAACTTTGAGATGACTGATTACTGCTGAGGAACTGACACCAGATGTAGGTTTGCTTTTCAGTTCACATTTCTGTACCAGCATGAATGTCATCAGGCGTGTCATAACTACTTTGTTACACTTTGTTCATTTTTCCGCCGAAGTACCTTTATATTACAGTTGCAGAAGTTTGAATCGAATACAGCAGAGAGCCAATAAGCAATTTAGCGAAGATCAAAACGTGGTCATACAGTTACTGCGAGATTCTAAGACTTCAATCATGTGCGGCTATAGGGAACCCCTCTGACAACAAGAAATGTGAAGTGATCTCAGACAAGGCCGCTATATCAGAAAGTAATTACCGTGGAATGACATGCTTCTTACATTGGCAATAATTCTGTTTCAGCCCTATCTCCTTCTATTGTCCTTTTGCTTTTTAAAGAAGAGCTCCGCTAAGCACCATTAAATCTAGGTTGTCCACACGATAATAATAAAATAATAGGTAATTTAAAGAAGTCCGCTTTGGAACCTGGTTTACAAATCCATTATCTAATGTGCTCCAAAACATTATAAAAAATCAGCTTGTGCTGCAATACACCTCCTCTCTGGTGCTTACTCACAAAAATCTGTTTCACGCCACAAGCTGCTCTGAGAATTTTTTATCACAACACATGACACACACACACACACACTTGAGGGAGCAATGAATCAGTGTGCAGTCATTTTGCCTCCATTCTTGACAAATCTTGAGATAAGATAGCAATCAGATAGGGGCTACATTCTTTATAATGAGTAAGCTGACCTATAGACTTTCATTGAGAGAAGGAGAGGTAAAAAAAGAACTGTTATATAACACTGAAAAGCAGGACGCAGGGCCTATATACTGAATTTAATACGCACATACCGCTGCCCCCATGTGCATATATTATTATTATAATACTACAGGATTTACGGTATATAGCACCAACAGTTTGTGTATCACCTAATAATATAAGGAAGGTGAGAGTAATAGGACGGACGTTCGGTATAAGGGACTATTGGATCTTATGTAACCTGCCGGCAGCAGGTTTGGAAGGGTGTGTGTTGTTACGAGCGATCGCTTCAGAAATGTTTATAGTTTTTTTATTCCTTTTAAATAAATTAATTGGTTTTATGGTATTTTGCTATGAATATCTTTTAATACTTTTTACGAGCATTGGTGAATGCAGAAAAGAAGGTGAATGGGATGGGATGGATTGCATATTAACTGAGTGCTATAAGTGATTGTACCATTGCACAAACCTACTGAGAATCTTTGCACAGTTTGGTTGAGAGATTCTTAACACAACATTGATCACTGAATATATTTATGGACTTTTAAAATACTTTTTGTTAGTATTTTTTAAAATCTATTTAATTATGGCACTTGGCAGTTTGTTTATTATTTGCTAAAAGAGATCCTAAGAGAGTTCTTGAGGTGCCATGTTGAACTTCCAGTGACCAGTATGAGCGATAACACCAAATTGAACACACCTGCTCCCCATTCACACCTGAGACCTTGTAACACTAATGAGTCACATGACATCGGGGAGGGAAAATGGCTAATTGGGCCCAATTTGGACATTTTCACTTAGGGGTGTACTCACGTTTGTTGCCAGCGGTTTAGACATTAATGGCTGTGTGTTGAGTTATTTTGAGGGGACAGAAAATGTACACTGACATACAAGCTGTACACTCACTACTTTACATTGTAGCAAAGTGTAATTTCTTTGTCGTCACATGAAATGATATAATAAAATATTTACAAAAATGTGAGGGGTGTACTCACTTCTGTGAGATACTGTATACATATATAAAGCAGCCAGTCTGACATTCATCTGACATTCACTGCAGGTGAATCCTCCAAATGCATGTGTTTTAAATGACAATGATTGATTCACCACCAGGGAATGTTTGGTGAAAGTCACATCAACTGCTTTATAAATATGCCCCTTAGTGTTGTCAGAAAAGAGCTCATATTTTCATTAATATTCTATATTAGGGTGTTTATATTACAGAGATAAGCATCTGAGCAAGGCACCCAGAGTCCATTCCATTCATTCTTATGGTTTCCAAGCCCTGGGGAAAGGGGTTGTGTCTGCCCAGGAAACATGCTGGCTGTTTGATGAACACAATTATTACACTTTTGTATGGTCTCTAACATCCGCTTCAGTCTGGTGCTCTTCTGTTTTCTATCCCCGAGTTGCTCCCAGTACCTCCCATTGGAGTCTGTGGTTCTTTGAGCAGCCTAACCATAAGCTAATGATCTCCCTACAAATCAAGTTGGGTCAATCATAAAGAATAGCAAGAGACTCCTCCCAGCGCCTTTTAAATATTCTCATGATTTGAAACTAATTCTGTGAGCCATTAGACACAATGGCTGGACACATATGGGGTTGATGTGGTACAATTTGATTGATAAGCAGTCTAAACATCACACATGTGATTGCCCCATTAAATTAGTGGAACATAGAAGATGCTGGTTGCAAAAACATTGGTGCCCAACAGCTGAGCTGACTATCGTATCCTAGAGAACAGCTGCTCTGCTTATTACCAGCACTAAGTAGCCCAGTCATGTCATTGCATCTCTGCATTGATGAATTCATGTTTACAAGTGTATAATTATGATACTGATTTATAAACGTGTGGGTATCTGAATTATTATTACTATGCACCTGTCAGTAGTCTTTGATGTTTTCTACATACTGTAATATTTTATAGCAAATAATTATTATCTAAATAAATAGATATTTTTCATGTGTGTGTTTCTTCAAATGTATGTTCTATTTGATAACCATGGCATCACTATTGTGCATCATAATACTGACCAGTCTACTCACTGAGTACATTTTACAGGATACAATATATACAATATAATTCAAAAGAATAAAATGTGAAGTTTCTGAAATAAATAGAAAAATAATGATTTGGCTGTGTAGTTGAAATACAAAGACTCACCTGCAGTTGCAGTCCAATGACAAAGCAGGTAACGGCTTACCTTCAATGCAAGCCTGTAAAACACTGCATGCGAAGCAGTGCGGAGCAAAGCTGTGAGGCACGAACGTTCGCATGCAGTGTGTGAGCTGAGCGCGGCCAGATGAAAGACTGCATCTTCAGCCAATTGACTCGCACGTAAGAACCGAATGGACTTCGCATCCTGATTCACGGGTTTATACGTGCGAGCCGATTGGCTGAGGATGAAATTTTTCATCTCCGCACGCCCAGCTATGTGAGCTCTGACAAGCTGATGTGCCGGAGTGAAAATGACATGACACAGTGCATGCGAAGGTCCGGGCACCAACGCTCCGCACTGCTACGCATGCACTGTGTCACAGGCTTTATACTACCAGTCTTACTGACAATGTTGGTAATGCCTAACAACTTATCACTCTGTAAACTGTATTTATTATCTGCTTTGTTCCGTTTTGCCTATGCAGGTTATTTTATGCACACTGATAATGTTTTTGGTCAGATTCCATGCAGTGCACATCTCTGCACATGTATAACGGTGGATGGGTGGTGCTGGTGGAGAGTGACACCATCAAGAGCTGGGTATGGAGATTGGGGTTGCCACCTGTCCAGGAGTCACCCAGACAATCCGGGTTTTGAATGCTTTGGCCGTGTTTTGTGGCAGCAAAAGCCCGGGCACAAGATGTCAGGCAGACAAACAACTAAAATTAAGATAGGGGCTACTGGCCCCCCACTGAAAATAGTCTCAACTGTGACATTTACATATGATTAGGCCGCGACTTATTGTCCCAACAAAATGTCCGTGCGCCGCTAGAGTGTTCGGGTTACGCTTGAAACATGGGTGGCAACCCTAATGGAGATGTGTAAGGGTTTTGCATGTCCCCGCCCAGCTCTTAGCAACCTAGGACTCTCTGGCCGGCGCCCCACTGAACTTCTGGCAACCAGTGATGTCACACATCTCCCTGCCCAGCAACCTGGAATGCTCTGGCTGGAAAGGGGGCAAACATAGTGCAGCAGGGTACCCATGCCACTCTCTTCCCGCTGCCCCCCATGTGACCTAAAGAGATGCCGCCTGAGGCAATGGCCTCAGGCTGCCTCATTATAGGGAAAGCCCTGTTTTCATGTAAAACTTCTCTAAAAAACAAAGGCAATAAATGCCCTTTCCAAAGCTTCTAACTTGCCAAAAAATGAGAGTTGAGCATTACTAATCGTAGTAAATTTTAAATACAAGTGGCCATTCTTTTTTATTGAGTGGCTACTTTTTTTAGTATCCTTTTTATTATATATTTTTATCTCTTTCATTTGCTCTCCTATATACTTGGGAGAAGCTCTAGTGCAGTAAAGTCATTCATTTATATTTTCAATAAAACCAATTACTTTTTCGTCCTTTTATCCCTGTGCATTGTATACCTCCGCTGATGATTCTGTAGTATTCCATTGATGCATTGTATATGTCAGTTTATATAGTAGCGATGCAGAGATGACACTGTTGTATAAAATCTGATGTTTGTTTTGCAGGATACTAAACACCACGTTGTTTGAAAGCTGGGAAATTGTGGGTCCATATCCCTCCTGGTGGGTTTTTAATCTTCTGCTTCTAGTCCTGCAGTCTTTGCATGTATTCTGGTCTTACCTAATAATCAAGATCACCTGCAAAGCCATCTCAAAAGGCAAGGTGAGGATTCTGCTCTCAGTCACTATTATAGCCGTCAGGGCTTTGAACATAGATTGATATTTGAGAATGTATCTCGGCTCTGATAACCCTTACAAGTAATACATGGTATCACACACAATAGTAGATCTATTGAAAACCTTTCCGTCTGAAAATCAATAATTTCATTTTCACAATAGTATCTTTTTTCCTTTCCAGCTGAAACACACACACACACACACACACACAGGCCTTTTCTTTTTCAACATATTCTTTGCACAGATCTTTACAGTACGATACAGAATATAGAAATAACAAAAATATAGGTGTGAATAATAAATAAAGGTTTTTCTTTCCTTTTTCTCAGTAGAAACATGAAAAACTAAATATTTGGCACATTAGGTAAAGCAGTGCAAAGAGTAGTGTTTGAAGGCAGGGGAGAGTAATCCACAGCAGCGACTTGGAATTCAGTTTACTTAAGCCAGTTCAATATAAAACCAATTTTCTTTATCGTTCGATTGTGTTATACTAGTTTTTTGTCTTTGCCTAGCAAGATGGATGACTTTTCTCTATTAGGAAAAGTTTACCCTTTTTACTTTATTTTTCTCTCAGGGTATTTTTTTGCTCCACTCGAGATCTCTTCTACAGTACATGCGGCTGAGCTTTGTTACATATGCAGCTATCCAGATCTGTGTTTTCCCAGTTCTGCATTGGAGACCATAGCTGGACTCCGCTTGACTGAAGACTGTGGGTCCTGCCTGGAATGTGACCTTCGGGCACCGGGCTCTGCCTGTGGAGCTTCCCAGATCTTTTTCGTGATCTGGTCACCTCCAAACTTTAAACCTCTCCTGCTTTTAGCAGCTGGTTGTGAGTCCCCCAGGTTTTTAACTGGTGTCTCCTATTATCTTGTTCCTGGTAATTAGTTGTCAAGGGTACCGTGTGCAGGTGTCCTCACACCGCATGCAGGTAACCCCACGGGAGGACCAAATGCGTGACCACACCAGACAAGGCCAATTGAGCTTATATACAGTTTATTTATACAGAGCAACACATAACACAAACCACAAATAAGTAATAGTAACCAAACAGCAGAATACCCACACAGGGTATAACAGGGCAGGAAAACCTGGGGAGCAGGGCAACAGGACTCCGGAACATAAGCGGGTAACAGGACTCAGGAACATAAGCAGGTAACAGAACTCAGGAACATAAGCAGGTAACAGGACTCAGGAACATAAGCAGGTAACAGAACTCAGGAACATAAGCAGGTAACAGGACTCAGGAACATAAGCAGGCAATAGGACTCAGGAACATAAGCAGGTAACAGGACTCAGGAACATAAGCAGGTAACAGGACTCAGGAACATAAGCAGGTAACAGGACTCAGGAACATAAGCAGGCAATATGACTCAGGAACATAAGCAGGTAACAGGACTCAGGAACATAAGGAGGTAACAGGACTCAGGAATCGCAGGAAATGTCAACAGGACTTGGGACTCAGGATTCACAGGAAACAATACTGAGCCACAGTCCTGACTGCAGGGAGGGATTAAGTACCCTCCCATGGAGCACCAGGTGGTGGATAATCGGTGGCAGCTGGGAGACACTCACAGGTGATCACTGGAGTTGCAGGTTCCAGCACCACCCAGTGGTGGTCTGGCACCTGACAGTTCCTGGCTAGCTGGAAACACCTGCAGGCGAGCGCAGGAAGGGCAGGACCTGGCTCCAGCGCCACCTGGAGGTGCTATGGTCCCTGACTTTAGTACAACATGTAATATCCCAAGGGGAGTAGTCCTGCTACATTGGGTATCTCAGGCTCACAATCCACTTACAGTTCTGTGGTGGCCTGCAGTGTACCTCATAAGTTGTAAAATGTTCAAAACCTTTGCCTCAGCCCTACATTAACGTAATGACAGCTTAGTTGATATTATCAATCTTATCTCCTGAATGAGTCGCCTGTCCTTGAATATATGAAAATCTCTTTAAGGTAAGTGTTGGTCTTCAGTACAACACTGTAAAAAACATCAATGAGCTAAGGAGTCATTGCTATTGTTTCCAAGGCTTCCAAGAGTTTTTACTCAAACATTTTCACTGTTCCAAAACCAAAAGGGGGTATTCATCCTATCTTGAATATGAAGACCTTAAATGTCTTCATTTTAATCCAAATATTTTGCATGGAACCCTGTCTGTCATAGCCTCCAAAAGAAAATTTGGAGGCTATGACTAGAAAACCTGCTGTTCCTCTGCTCTCAAACTCAAAGTTTACAGCCCAAAAGCTGTACAACTGCGCAGTTTTGCATGAGAGTAATGGGCTTGATGGTAGCCTCTTTTGAGGCAGTTCCCTTTGCCCAGCTCCACTCCATACGCCTACTACATAACATTCTGTCATTGCAGGACAAATCTTGTCAGTCTCTGGACAAACTGAATCATCTGACACTGACCAGATCATTTCTGTCCTGGTGGCTCAGGAACCTAATGGTGGAGTCGGGGAAATCCTTCCTCCTGCTGTTTTGGAAGCTCCTAACAATGGATGCCAGCCCAAAGGTTTGGGGTGGAGTCCTAGACACTTTATTGGTGGAGGGAACTTGGTCATCAGAGTAATCTCGTTTCCTGTTCAATGTTTTGGAGCTGAGCGATTTGATGGCTTCTACGGCCCTTGCAGCTGCACCCTTGTTTTCAGCAAACACATACTTCTTGGTTTTTAAAGACCCAGTAAAACGCATGAGTTCTTGAAATGTGAAAATGAATCCTCAGTCCCAAAGACAGAGGGATTATTGGATACAATTTCTTGTATACTGTAGTGTCACTGTGAAGGGTTGGTTATTGAAAGTGTATGTCAAAACTTTTTTTTTTATATTGGATAGTGTGGGGAGAGATTGGAACCCCTGTCAGGTTATTATTACTATCTGGAACATTTCTATTTTTTCCTGTTTTGCTGGTGCAGTGTTCCACTCACTTCCTGTCTGGTAAAATGTTGTTAGCAGGACAGGAAGTAAGAATAAATCTAACGGAGACTCAGACAGAAAAGAAACCAAGTTTGGGCTGTACATACACTTTTATTTTCTCCACCATGTTCCTCTCCCCTTTTCTTACTTATTCTCCACCATATTCCTCTTTCCTTCTCCTGGTTGTTGGATAAGCTAGTGGGCTTTAACGATTTTTAAAATAATAATAAGTGTAATAACATTTAGCAACTTGAGGGCTTAGATGGACATAGGTTTTTAATTGAGAAATTAGAGGTCCTCTCTAAAAGGTAAATATACTTTTCAAAGATGTTAGCCTTAATTCCATCTTGTCTGCAGACAAGGAGTAAGAGCAAGGAAGGCATCTGCTCTACATGCTCAAATGACAAGGTAGCAGATGTCCCACCATAATGGAGGAACCGAAACTAGAAACACAGATATTTACTGTATTGTTTTGTGTTTTTTTTTCTCTTTTATCTTGTGACCAAGACATTTTAAGTCTTGTAATGTTTGTTTGATGGATGGACCATCTCCTTGGAAGGAGGTGATAGAGGTATTCTTCTCTTCTCTGGAATCTGTACAGGTGTTTTAGATGCTAATAAGCCAGGATTCTAGGGGGGTGATTTACTAACCTAAACACACGCACGCACTAGGTGCGTGTGATTTTTACACAGCAAAACGTATTTATCAACCAAAAAGTCTCTAAAAGCATATTTCCACTAATGCCATATATGGAAAAATCATGCACATGATGCATATATAATGCTGCTTCACAGTTTAGACAAAAATGGTTAGCTCATGCATTTACATTCCTGCATTCATCAATGCAAGCAACACAACATAGAGCTAATTTACACAACATCACCTTGCAAATTCATGCAGGGCTTTGCACAACACACCTGCTGGGTGTGTACACACTACAAAGGTGTTTAGATTCCACCCATAGATCATGCTGGGAGGGAACACACTACAGAGGTGTATACATGTTCGTGGTCTGTTTATAAGGTTAGTAAATCAACCCCTAGAGCTCTTTGTCCAGGCTGAATGTAAACTATGCAATGTTTATACTGGCCTAGGTACAGTATATGTGAAATCAAAACAGATTATTTTTACCATAGAGGGTGTCAAGGCGGTAATATTTTGGTTAGCTTCCTGCAATACCAGCAGTTGTGGAACCTGTGGCTGCAATGCAATTTTGGCTAAGGAATGTACATATGTAACAGACAGTTTATAACAGAAGCGCCAGCAGCATGTGTCCAGGATGAAAAGAGAGGAGAGAAGGAGATCTTCAGCGATCAATGTATTGTGCTTATGGGGCTGCTCTCGCTTGGTTTAGGGAAACCTCAGCACTGGAAAACAAAACACAGAGAGCGCCTCCATCGCGTAAAAACTTTTAATAAAACAGGATTAAACCGAATGAAATGGTACTCACAAAAGTAGAGTTTAAACAGGCATGGAAAGAATCTTATGCGATGGACTTTAGAAAGGATTGACAGCCGGCTGGCTAAGTCCATTGCATAAGATTCTTTCCACCTTCTTTCCACCTTCATAAGATTCTTTCGAACCAATCTGAAGAAGGAGGCGTGACCTCAGAAACGCCTCTGAGCATAAGATTCTTTCCATGCCTGTTTAAACTCTACTTTTGTGAGTACCATTTCATCCATTTTAATCCTGTTTTATTAAACATTTTTACGCGATGGAGGTGCTCTCTGTGTTTTGTTTAATGTACATATGTATTCTATTATATTACATTCT
>NW_017307474.1:399082-416596 GCF_000935625.1 Nanorana parkeri | reverse complement strand
GAATCCCAGGGGCTATAAATGACTTTTTCTATACTGCAGTGCAATCATGTAATCATTGGACATCACAAACTGCTAGAAGCGGGTATCTAAGTTTATGTATTGAAACAGCATACAGAGCATTTGTCTCAAGACCAGATCGTGAAAAGCTTTGGGTATCACTTTGGATGTCCATTTTTCATTTTGGAATCACATGTAATAGTGAGATCGGAAATGTTTAGCTAAAGCTATACATAGACTACCTGATTGAACAGCTTGTGATCTCCACTGTTTACACGATTCACTGCAGCTTAGGAAAATCATTCCTTTTGACAGTATATGCATTGAATCAAACAGGTTTGTTGATCAAATACCTTCAATGCTCTTTGTCCAGGCTGAATGTAAACTATGCAATAATTATACTGGCCTGGGCCTGTGGAGCTGTTTTCAAAGCACATTATGCATACTTGAATAATTACTTGGTATGAATATATTGAACAAACTAATGTGTTTTTTAAAAGTACATCTGCCCTTCAACTGTTACATCAGTGCTTTGAGACCTGAGCTGTGCTTTTGCTATAGTTTTCTTATTGTTATGTTTTATTCACAACCTTTCTTCTTGAATCCCTGTTACATAAAGATCCAGTTTTGCTTTAATTATACTGATAAATCATAAGGGCCTTGTTTAATTCATGCAATGAAGGGATCATTTACTTGGTGAAGATGTTTACATATGACTCACAATTTTCAAGTATCTTTTAATGATGTTGCTTTATTGCCGTATGTTTTTTTTCTCTTTTTTTGTTTTTGTTGGGGGATGATTTGTACTCGCTACTCATGAGAATCTCTATTTACATATATAAATTTGCTTTCACGTGTCTTGACAATTATGCTCTTTTCATTCTGCTCTCGTTGAAGACCGGAAAGTGGAATCCTTTGCATGTAAGTTCAGTTACAGAATGTCAATTAATTTTACAGCTTTGGTCATTATATATAGGGGCCTATTTATATTATAACACAGTGTGCTGCAGTGCATTTTTAATGGGCTGTCAGTACACAAAAATTGGTCCTGAGCATATGCAACTGTGCTTTGCAGTGCCCTAAAACAGAGTTGTGCAGCAGTGCACTGAAGATGTGCATTGAGGCACAAAAAAATGTAAATGGATAAGCATATCATCAAGCAAAGACTTAAGGTAATTCACGTTATAACATGTATTAGAATGCATGTTATGCGTGAACACGCTCTACATCCTCATACTTAGCCTTTTTTCTGAAATTACCTTAGCACACACTTTCTAGAATTTTGTTAGCTTTTTGTTAGCTTCTGCTGTTTGAATGGCCATGTCTACCTTTATCATGGGTGAAGTTGGAGACATCGAAGATCTAGGATGCCTATGATTCATGGGAGGAAACTGGGCTATGACACCTGCAAGAAAAAGGAATTTAGAAAGCACCTGGGGAAGCACATTGAGAACCTCATACTGTAGAGAGGTGCACCTGTGTCACCTACCTGGTGAGAGACCGGAAGGTGAGGAGGCTTCCCTTGCGACTCGTGTCCCACCACCCCTGGGGTTGGGAACAGAGAGCGGATGGACAGCGAGGAGCACGAGTGCCACTGATGGGAACTGACACTGTGCAGAAGACGTCCTGTTAGTGGATAGTCAGTAAGCCAAAGGTCCAACCGGGCGGGCAGTGTGGGAACAGATTTGAGAGACTGAAGCATGGTCAGGAAAGCCAAAGCTCAGAGCCAGTCAGACGGCAAGATACAAAATCACGAGGCAGAAGGCAAAGAAAAGGAAACAGACCAATGTCAGGGGCAGGCAGCAATTGATATGGAGAAGTCCAAACAAAACCGGGTCAAGCAGGTAACAGGAATCCAACGAAGTACAGGCACACAGGAACACTAGCTGAAAGACCATCAGCAATGAGGTTAGGGCATGCTTGTTTTTATATGCCAAACAATCAGGGTATCGGCGTCATTTCCGATACGACGACCAGTGTGCGTGTTTTCGCTCAGTTCCGGTTTCCGCGTGCATGCACACTGTGGTATGTTTTCCGGGCACACGAAGACTTGGTTTTTGTGCGCATGCGCAGCCGCCATTTTACTCTTACAACCTGATAGCAGTACCATGCACATGGGCCACTGCCAATGGCAGCTTCTAGTCTGGACATGTTTAAGATACAACACCTGTTCCTGGTCAGTCAGTACATAGCCAGCCTAGTACCACAGCAGCACATAGGTGCAGATCTTTGACATGCACTTTTTGTCAAATCTCTGAGTTCAGCATGAAATGCATCAGAGCTTTATCTTGTATTCTGTGGTCGAAGAGCACAATCTTCTATTTTTCTTAACTTGGAAGTTCTAGTCTAAACAGTTGCATTTGGGGAGGTTTCATTTGGGTTTTAGGCATCCTCTGGGAGCCACTATTGAAAGCCTTTGTACAAGCCGGAGTTCAGACAGGGGCTGGTGTAACAGGGGTGACCTGGTGCTAGAGAAATAACTCCTTTTACCTTCAGATTCTGGTGCGGTAGTTGCGTTGGAGTTGCTTGATAATAAATTGTTTTTAAATTCAGCAAATATGAGCAGGCTGATAGTGTAATAGTAGTCGCAAATTTCCAACTAAACATTTTTAAAATGACTAAAAACAATATAGTTTCTGTTTGGAAAAATCAGGTTCCATATCTAAGTTACTATCTAAGTTACTATATATGTCACTTTATAATGAATTTGCCGAACTGATATTATCCTCAAATATATACAGAACACTATAAGCCATAAGTTTAAAAAAAAATAAACATTTGTAGGCAATGTAGATTTTTGGTAGAAGAAACTTTTATTCCTCTTCTGGCAAAAAAACAAAATTTGTCTTAGAAACCCAGTTATTTTTAATTTAAATTAAACAAATACATACCTTTTTGATATCATGGAGCTTCCTCCTGGACTGAGCAACATACATGAATGGCATGTGAGTACCCCTTAGTTTTAAAGTACTGTGAGCCCAGGCTGCATGATAATGCACCCCCAGGGTGGTGTGTTAGCAGCAAACTGGACTTACAGAATTATGTGAGTGTCCTTCTGTCCCAAGAGGACCGGCAGCATTTGACCATGGAGATTGCTGAAGGCAGTGTTGAATCGTGGAGAGGGTGAGAACAGCATGGGCACTTTTTCCCTTTATTACGGGAGGACAGGGGGACTTAAATATATATTTTTTAAAATTTATTGGAGTTATTCTCATTTGTCTCGTTGTCTGCTCCGTGCTATAACCATGCTATAGTGAAGAGAGTCAGCCGATCTAAATCTGCCGTTAGAATCTGCTGAATCTAACACAGGGAGTTTCAGTTTCCTGATCGCTGCTGTACTGAATGGTTTGCCCTGCCACCCCTTATGTCACTACTGTGTCCTGTGGATATGCAGGGATCGGCAGGAGGAGCCACAGAGCAGAGCAGAAAAGCAGAAATCCAACACTCCGGGAGGTATTTAAACCTGCTGAATCTTCACTCTATGGTTTCTTTTTAATACAGAAAAAAACAAGCAGGCGGCACACTCAGAAGGGGTGTATTAAATAGCCTTTATTTTACACATAATATTTTAGCATCAAAGATACTGTAATACTAAACTATCCAATAATTTTTACTGCAGGTGTCAAAGGATGACAGAAGTGATATTGAATCCAGTTCAGAAGACGAAGACTCACCGCCACGTGTGCAAAAACCTCACACCTCCAGCACCAATGGGGTGAACGGTACTAACGGAATGAATGGTTATCTCATGGCTGGAACCTCTTCAGATGAACATTAAACTGTCTTCAATGGATAAATAAACTGTTTGCTACTGGAACCATTTAGTCAATTGTGAATGACATTGCTCTGTAATATCTCTGCAACAGAATCCAGTATAGGAATATCAAGCATTTGAATAGTGCACTGTCATTTTTCTTTTTTTTTTTTTACATATATTTTTAAATTTGTGACTGATAGAAAAAAGCACTAGTCCATGTGCCTGTGAGCATGCTTTATGTTTTGGTAACTGCTGCAAATGAGTCAGTATTTTCTTATGCTTGAATGTTATTTATTTAATTTTTTAGTATTTGCTTTAAATTTCAAAGTGAAAAGTTTTATGATTTTAATATTTTTTTATTTATTTCTCAGTGATGACTGTGATCAAGTTCTATGATATTTTTATTGATTAAGACAGTGTTTATGATCATTGATATAATATGTGCACATAGCCAAAACACTTTACTGTGGAACGCTCCTGCCATTTTGACAGTGGTGCACACATGGTATCCATACATAAGGGGGAAGGATTAAGTGCTGAACAAATGTTTGTGATGTCTCTTCAAGTGATATATTCGTTGCTGGGGAAAGTTGTGGCTGGCCATATTTTTTGTCGGTTACACACACAAAAACAGTAACATGTCAAAACAAAATGTCTCTTTCACTGCCCTCCACTTGCACATTTTGACAAGTAGTCTTTGAAAACAGTGAGAATTGTCCACATCGAACAATCTTTCCTGCATAGGATATATAGGCCGCAGAGGCATTGTCTACAAAAATATATTGGCTTGAACTTCTTTAAAGTGACACTAAATTTAGGAGTTAAACCTTAGCAATGCATTCAGGTCCCTAACTACTGACAAAAATGTCTCTTATTTTTATATCACTCAGCTGTAGATCCTCAAATCGTCTCTGAATTGGTGCTGACACTGTCCTTCCTTCTGGAGAGTGGCTACTTTTGTTCTCCATGGTCCCTGTGTGTGTGTTGTAAAGTAGCCACCACTCCAAGCTCGCTACTGTGATGGACTACAATCTCATGTTAAGATTACTAATTTGTATTGAGATTGTAGTCCATCACAGGAGTGAGTTTGGAGAGGTGGGACCATGGGGAACAAAAGTAGCCGCCCTCCAGAAGGAAGGAGAGTGTCAAGACCAATTCAGAGATGATTTGAGGATCTACAGCAGAGTTATACACAAATAATCTACTTTTTTGTGAATAGTTAAGGTACTTGAATGCATTTTTCAGATTTATCTCCTGAGTTTAGTGTCATATAAAGATATTCTGCCACAACTAAACAATGGAGGAGTATGGTGAAGGGTGGGTAGTATAAGTGGTTGGAGGGTGGGTTTCTAAGTGAGTCTCTTTAAGGCTCTTCATTGATCTGACCAGAGATACCCCTGATGGCCTTAACAACATAAGGGACCGTAGTATTTTCTTTACTACTTCAAGCACAGTTGTGTATTAAGCTTCTTGTCAATACAGCAATTGGAATGGAAGACTATGAAAAGATCACCATGTTTTATTTTCTGTTTACCATTCTTATACAGAAAAAAATACTGAGAAAATTAATAACACAAAATTTCCCATTATCGTCTTTTCTGCAATAATAGAAAATCACCAACATGCACAAAATAGTGGGTGTGCATGTTCTGTGAAGAGAAGATTATCAGACGGTGTGAGCAATAGTTTCTGCTGGCATCCATGTATGGTCAGCTTTAAGGTACACTCAAATATTGAAAATAAAAGATTTGCAATGCAACACACTCCACCAGCTCAGGGTTTTGTTTTTTTATCTAGGCATCACTGTAATTCACCAATCCACTCCACTACCTTTTATCACACTTTGCTCACCAACAGAAAGTCTGAAATAACAAAGTGTCAGAACTAATAATTTTGAACCAATTTAAGTTTACATCTGACTGACGATACAGCAGACTGTGCAGAAGTTACACAGCACAGGCTTCAGGAAGTACCCTCCCTTTGAACATGTTAGCAGCTGTGTGAAGTCTGGAGAAAGTAGACTTAGATTAGGGTATATTAAGTGGAGTTTCTGACTTTACCTTAGTCAAAGTGTTTGTTGGGTAGAATTGTATCTACCTTGATTGTTTCACTTAAAGGGACGTCCTATATGGTGAAGTTTTTGGTTTCTATTTGTTTCTTTGGTGCCTCTACACAGTATTGCACACTACATGTACAATATATGTGCCCCTGCACCTAAATTACATTTTCAATAAGTCTTTCTTAGATAGAGATGGACAGGCTGAGAATGTCCATCTGTATAAAAATATCAGATCAAAGAAAAACAACTACACATAGTTCTGATGGTCATTAGCGGTTTTATGAGAGTATCCAAGAACATAACACCCATACTACTCTAGGGCCATACACAGGTCTAGATTGTGGCCGCTGGAAGCTACAAGGAAGCATTAATGAGGACCGGAGGTTTATATGCCAGTTTGTATTCACAAATTTAAAAAAATAATATTACAAATTAGTTAATAAAATTTTTGAATATGTAAGAGAACTCTCCAGGAGTTTTGCAAAGACTAAAGAGACTTTGAATTTTGAAAAGTTCTAAGTATTTTTGCACAGCTGACCTCCTGTTAGTTACAGGACACAATTAGCATGCACACTGAAAACAATGGACTTTCTGTATGAAAATGGTATAGATGGATTGATATAATGGAGTAGAGTAAAAGCAGGGGCCTTGCTTATAGCAACTTATCAGGTCCAATGTGCCATTTCACAAAGAAAATTATGGAAAAGCCACATAGGCACAGGACTAGGGCGGCAGAATTGTGGGAATTGGGGCATTGCCCTTTTTTTCATTACCGGTTTAAATGATCTTGTGTGAGGCAGCAAATATGAAACATTAACAAATACATGTTGCATTGCTTGTAGTTGTGCATAATTGATTTATATGGGATTTATTTAACTTTACAGTCACAACGATCTATGGCCTTTAGGTGGACCAATAAAAGTGGTCCATTGTGGTATAGTATAAAATCCAGCTTAGAACAAAACCTCTATTCATCATGCTTAGCAGATTTAAAACTAACCTGTGCCTTGCCCATACAAGGCAAATCAACCAGCCCCATCAGCAGCCCATACTCACCTTTTCTTTTCTTCCCATCTGCTCTGTTAAGGAAGCAAAGAGAAATTCCCAGAACGTCCAGGTATGGGAGAGCCTGTTATTCCTCCCATGTGACAGCACCAATGCTTAGCGACAGGCCACTCAGGAACCTAGCACTGTCAAGTGAAGTCGGGGAGAGTGTCCTAAGCCCTGTGTAAGCTCCTAGTTGTAGCTTGGAGCTTACACAGGGCTAGCTTGAGGAGAGCAAGTGGATGGGAAAAGCACAGACTCACCTAAGGTATACCTGTGGGCTGGTTCATGCTTGTAAACTAGATGATAATTAGGGAAACTCTAAGTGTCTGAGTGTTTTGTTCTTACCCTAGTGCTCTGAGGCCCCCTAAACCCAAGGTGCTCTGTTATGTATTATGCCTTATATAATAGTGACAAAAAGTTCCCTCTCATACTCCCATATATTGCCTCCCCATTGGCTCGTTCATCGGGCAGTCTGTCACAATAAATGGCCAATTGTGAGGCAACGTGTGCAGGAGGAAGTGAAACACAGCATAGTCACTACGGTCACTATTTGCATAATACTGCATCCTAGGTTCTGGGGGACTCAGAAAAGAAATGTGTGCAGGCACCTCAAGATACTTTCTGTATCATCTTTCATCCACCCCACAGTCTTGCTTTAAGAAGGCCCTTCAGTATGCATTTGTCAGTTATGCCAAATTTGTCTTATAATTCAACTCAATGTGCAGTGATGATGTGTCACATGTAGCACGCTATAGAGACCAAATGGATCTGAGTTTACTTTGGGCAGGTCAGTTGCTGATTTTTGCATGCTATTGATTACTTCACTTTGAAAATCTTTCATTCTACATTCCAATCCCTACTGAATAAGACTGAATATGATAGTCATTTGGTTTTCTGTATAACTTTTCATTAGCCTTACAGTCCAGAGCCACTGCTATGCAGATAATTCTATCAAACACATCAGAACACATATTTCCGGCATACAGTATTTCTCCGTTTTGGGTAGAATGTGAGATGGTTCTCTGCCAAGTCTTAAACATTGTTTGGGGACCCTTAAGATCTCCCCTGCTTCCTACAAAGTTATAAAGAGCTGGGCTCTGCCTTTTTAAGCTAAGCTACTCATGTCACAGGATTATGTGGATTTTCCATATATTCTTATGGGAAATCCACCTACGGGTGCAGCCCAAAGAAATAATTAAAGACCATACAATGCTCCCTAATACTGAAAACTGACCTGCTCTACAACAACTCCATAGTAAATCATCAGAAACAAACTTTGTATGAACTTTAAGTTGTATCCTGCTTTGGTTGCTAGGGGTAACTGCACAGTATTACTTGGTATTAGGAAAAAAGTGATTGTGTTTTGTTTTTTTGGATCAGCACTTGTTTTGAAAGCAGTATTTTGTTCAACTTCCTCTCCTCAAGAGATGCTTCTGTTTGATGCTATTAATGATCATTTTAGTGCACATGCTGCTTGCAAGAGAAGTCAAAAATCGGTTGTGTATGGTCCAGTAATCTACACATTGGGTATTCAAAGTGTCTGATGTCATTCATTATTTCTTATAGCAATAAGATATTGTATTATATTGTACCAATAATGTAAAACTCAGGGGTAATAATGGCATTATCTGCTGAAAGATTCCCCCAAGCAGTATGTATAGGAGTGACTAATAAAAAGAAGTGCTCCTGTTTCAGGCTTCTCTGATATTCTTTTTATTTCTATCCACATCATCACAATGCTGTATTTTGCAAAGACAATCAACTGGGATTAGATGTTAAAAGTTTAGGTTCTATTAAAGCTTTCACAGTACATTTCCAGTGAATGTTCACTTCCAGTTTACAGGTTATACACATACAGCAAATCAAATTCTAAAGTAAAATGTTTATGGTTTTAAATGGACAGGGAAAAGAGCACTACTTTAAAGTGCATTTCTAGTAGGTAAAATTGCAGGTCCACTGTTTTGCCCCTTCTGCTAATACTCACCTCTGTTCACTCCATGTTCTCCCTGCTCCAAGTGGCTCTGATCAGAGCTTACACAGGACCTTCTTTCTACCCCCATCTAACAGCACTTAGGTCAACTTGGCCACCCAATTGGCTAATTGGGCACCCAGCATTGCATTATGGGAGCATGGGGAGGGTCACATTTCTAAACGATTGGATAACTCACTTCTCTCCGGTGGCTTAACAGGGCCTCACCTGCCATAATGGAATAAAAAGCTGTCAGCTTCAAGTCTGAAGCTGACAGCTTTTTCTCCATTCAGACCAGCTTCTAACAGGTTACACAGCGGGGAAAGCCTAACACAGTGAGGTCAGAGCTAAACAAGCCTCTAACTTGGAGTCAGAGGCTTGAGCTTTGTGGATGGTTTGGACCAATGGCAAAGCACCATTGGTCCAAGCTGCCCAATCAAAAATCCAAGCTGTCCAATCTAGATGCCTCATCAGTGACAAGCGAGTGTAGGACAGGGAGGCTCCTCCCTGTTTCCTCCCTTTCTTCTCCCACTTCCCACAAGCAGAGCAGAGTCACAGCGTTGGGGACCGCTCTGCAACGAGCTCGGCTTCACCTGCCACTGACCTCACTGCACATCCCTGCCCCATAGGAAGATTTTTATCTGTTCCTGTAATCAATACAAACAGAGAGGGCTTCTAATCCCATTCTACTCTACTTTTTAAATGTATTTTGAAATGACTTTTAATTACTCTCCCATATTAAATAACAGTCAGATTGTAGGCATGCCATTTGAACAGCAGAAATGCCCATGCCATCCTGAAAGATGGGCTCAATTAATTGTATTATCTAATAACACTCAACTCTGACACATTCATAACCCTCATATGTAATGATGTCCCTGGCTTGAAGTTCACTCGTACATATTTGATGCTACATCTTTGATATTTCAAGTTGGGAGTCTTTTCAGGTTATTGAAAAGTGTGATTTCAAAGTTTAACAATGTGAATGTAAATCTGTTTCATTACAGCTCTGAAGTATTTTGTCCTTGTGAGGACAATACAGCGATACTTAGTAACTGCGGCACAGAAAGTAATCCAAGCAGCTAACAGCCACAAATAAGCATAATAGTCCGCATTCACAGAAAGAGCTGACGTGTGTACAGGATTTCATAGCACAGGGGAGCTGATGTATAAACACTCCAGCGCAAAAACTAGGAAAATGCTGTGTCGCACAATACAGCCACTAGATGGCACCAAGGGGCAAATTTCTACGCTCCTCTGCACCATCTAGTGGCGGTAATGCCAAGCAAATGGCATTTACTCAGCTTTACCCTGGGCAGAAGGTTTATGCATCAGCCCCAAGGAGTTAATTAAAGAAAAACGGTTTGGACGTCTCATTCTACAAATGCTAGTTGCCTGGCTTCATAAGTTTTAGTCACTGGTCCAGAACAAGTTCCTGGCTTCTCTCTGACTTTCCTGCTAATGAATACTTTTTCTGGGCCAGCGACTCAGGAATTATTAAAAACATTGGCTCAGCAGAACAGCCAAGACAAAAAAAATTTCAGAAGGAGGCCAGTAATCGTAGCTTCCATATTATTTTCTGAGAGGGGAACTTTAAAGACAAAGTCTGGCCTACAAATGATTTATTATAAAAATATATTCATGTATTTTAATAACATTAATAATTATACATTTAAAAAAAAATAGCTCTTGCTAAAATATTGGCCTCCCTTTTGTCCCTGTCCCACGCAGTACCTCTTCTTAGTCACAAGATGTCCTCAGGCTTGAATTAATTTGAATGATGCCCTGCGTCATTTAACCCAAAAGACTGAGAATATATAGTAAACTCCCTATTATCCAGCATTCAAGCAACCAGAACTCTCAAGGAACCAAAAAAAAAATCGAAGACATATGTACTCAATTTATTTTGCCAGTTGCTTTATAGGCGTGCACATTAAAAAACTTTTTTTACAACTAAATTTATTTTATTGCTAATGAAAGTCTCTGTTTTCATCTTGCTGCGGGCCGATGTCTAGAATCCGCAGCTGTCAGGTGAATGTAAATAACGGCCAGTGGGCGTGTGCAATAGCCAGCCTGCTATTGGCCATGGCAATTTTAAATAGCCAATAGCAGAATCTAGCCAGCAGATGAATAGAACAAAGGTTGTTGCTTGAGAGTTATTAGTAACTCTCAAGCAACCAGAAACTACAGTTATCCGACATCTTACAATCCCCATGGGTACTGGATAACTGGGAGTTTACTGCACTGTGAATGCAGGCACCATTGACAAGACCCCAGTAGAAGGTACAAAGAGGAGGAGGATTTAGTGTGCCACATTACCGTCAGAGTCCTACTTTGTATAAACCAACGTTATCATGTACGGCACAGGTGATAGCCAGCAAGCCTTAAGCAGATGTATGCAGTATAAAATAAATGGTTCTATGATATTAGGCTGTATCTACAGTATATTATACACTAGCAGTTCCGGGTATGCCATGTGGATGCGAAGAAATGGTTTTTGAGGCTTCACCCTGGGCCACCGATAGGAAGGCAGAGCCAGCCCTCTTGTACTGGGCCCCATCAGTTCACCAGGGGGGCTCGACGGCAGATAGAGGACTCTTTAATGAGCTTTGGGTGAAGACTGAGTAATCCCGTCGCCCACAGCTACCAACACGTTAAAGAAGAACTCTGGGTAATTTTTAAATTAACCCTTGCAGTGGGGCTACCCCCTACCCACTGCAAGGATTAACTGCTCATTTTGGTCTGCAGCTGAAAACAACAAAGTCATACTCACCAGATAATCGGAGCCGGCTTGCTCTTAGACCGGTCCCTGGAGCCTCTCTCCCCCTCCGCTCCAGAGGTCTAAGGTCCCATAAATCATCAGGTCCAATACACTATGTATTAGACGTGAGGACGCCGAGGGACATTCCATTGCTGCAGCTGACTCAGAGGATCAGTTCAGCCCTAGATCAAAGCGAGCAGTTAACTCTTTCAATGTGGGAGTAGCCCCACTGCAAGGGTTAATAAAAAAAATGCTTTAACAAAATGTCTCTGGGCCCCATCAGTTTAGCTGCGGGGAGTGCAAACAGAGAGGGGGCTATCTGACCATCATCTTCTTGCTTCCTTGGGGGCGGTGATTATTATTGCTGCCTGGGGGTGCCATTGCAGACCCTGACACTCTAACTGGGCGGTTATTGGGGGCCCAGTCAGGTAGGCTCTATGGGACCCCATGATTTCTATTAGTGGACCTGGCTCCACCCACTGTCCTGATATGAGGAATAATTCTCTTATTTTTGGAATGAGACATGTGAACACCTTCTGTTCTAAAAAAGTATTTTATGTGCTACAGAAAGGTAAAAAGAGAGACAGAGGTCCAGCTAAAAAACAGCCAACATACGAGGTAGAACATGTGTACAGCAAAGGGATACAAGTGGAAATGTCTATCACTGAGAGAAGAATAAAAAAACAAACAGACATATTTCATTGGGAATACTGTATTTATTGCTGAAAACTTTTTTTTTTTTTTAGAGGTGGAATAACACCTTTAGACAAGCCCTATAGTTTATCAGGTAGAAGAGGACTAAAGTCCAGCTATGACTTGGCTCTGTTACAATTAGTTTATAATAAGTTACTCTTTACTTCACAAAGCACACATTGGTTATCCCGAAGCCCAGATGCCTGACAGCAAGCGATAAACACCGCCTATCAAAATCCTAGCATGCCCATTGTAAAGAGGCTGTTTATTTGCAGAAATATTTTTATTATGCCTCTTCGCCGATATTATCGACGTTTCTGCCACCACGTGACCGATATGTAATAACTCCCAGAATCCGCTGCTCCTTCCTGGCCTCACCCTGGCAGTCTGGCATCATGGATCAGATACACCGTTTCAAAACTCGGGATCCACTTGCAGGATCTGCAGTAAGTACACAAATGTTTCTTTTTTTTTTATTCTACAGGAAACACCAATGGCCAAAATTGTGTCTGCTACACCGGCCATGTCTTTAATAGTGTATTTGCTTTGTTGTGCTGGTCTTGAGTAACATAATCTATCTGATGCCATTATTCTTGTTCATTATCAGCGATTATTGATGATTTTAATTATTGGAGTACGCGACATACAATGCATAATTGAGAACTTAAAGATTTGTAGAAAATAATTAGCTCTTGAAAGTTAATTATGCTGTTCAAATATGTCACAATCCATACCTTCAACTGAGGCTCATATTAATGATTTCCAGATTTCTTTATATTAAGAAAAGAATCGTAGTTTATAAGAAGCATACGTGGTCTGCTTAAATAATGTCACCTTAGCTTTGGGTGATGTCACACAGGCATTGTAATGTTGCAGTATTTCTAATTCAAACATGGGGTGCCCTAAAAGAGTGTGTGTGCCTTAAAGGAATTGTGAAGTCCCAGCATATCCTCTCCTGTTATAACATCAGCATTGTAATAGGAATACATACTAGAGTTGTTTTTGATAATTCAATCAAAGCTTGCTTGAAAAAAAATCCTTTTATATACCGTAGTGAGTGCTGCCCATCACTCTCCACAACTTCCTGGATTTGCATTGCTTTGCATCTCTTTCCCTGGTGTTTGATGTGATGTCATTTTGCTTTCTCAAGACTATGGGGGTTATTCACAAAAGGGTGAAGAGTTTGGAGAAGGAAGGAGAATTGAACAATTTCTCAAGACAACATAGCCCATCATGCATTGCTTCCAGCAAGCAATGATAATGTTAAATTGTTGCATCTCTTTCCCTGCTGCTTGATGTCATGCAATCTCGATTTCTCAAGACTACATAGCCTATTATGTATTGCTTCCAGCAAGCAATGATAATGTTACATTGTTGCATCTCCTTCCCTGCTGCTTGATGTCATGCAATCTTGATTTCCCAAGACTAGATAGCCCATCATGCATTGCTTCCAGCAAGCAATGATAATATTACATTGTTCAGACGCTGAGTTGCAGTTCAGAAGGCAGGCTTTGGGCATCTTCAATGAGTAAGTTTACAATCTTCTAGATCCATATAGTAATTAGAAGTGGGATAGAATGTATGGAAATTCAGTATAGAAATACATATTTATTTTTCGTTTTTGACCATAGATACCCCTTATCATCGAATAGCTCTGCCACTCTTATTCAAGCAAAACATTCCTAAGAGAAATTTGGGGTTCACCATTAATAGCCTCCTGAAAATGCAAATTGACTTGCTCTTATGCTGACCTACGGCTGACCATACTTTCTGAGTTAGTGACCCAGGAAAGATGCGCAGATCAGTAAAGTCAGAGTAATATCAGTCATTATAAAGTCATTATCTGCATATTTGTTCTGGATTAGTTTTGAAGTCAAAGCATCAGGATGGCAGCCAGTCAACTAGCATTTGCAGAATGGTTGCTCAAAAAATGCTGCCTTCATACTTCTGTGAAGGTTTCACAAGGAGCGCAAACAGGCAATGACAGTAGAAAGTACCTCTATAATGTGCAAGAAACAGTAATGTTAATCGGCTGCTCCAGTTTGCACTTCATTATGAAGAGCCACCCAAAATCGATATTTCAGTATTTAGTGAATGCGGTCTCATATATCTTTCAAGCAGTGAGATCTGCATCTAAGTTCCTCCTAAATCTGCACATCAGAGAGCTAATCGCCTTGTCAGATTTCATTGGAAGGGAGCAGAGCTGGGAGATTTTATCTCTGGAATCTGCAGTCTGTAATCCAAACTGTAGTGTTGCTGCAGATTTACAGCAGTGGTTGTCAATATACGAGGTACAGGGGGTGTCACATACGGCCCCTGATGTCAGCAAAGGGCCACATATAATATCCATTGAATGTATTGCAAGAGAGTATGTCATAGACTGAAGATTTAACAGAGAAAATGGTCAAACACAGCCAGCTGAAGACTGACGAGTTAATAGAGGAAATGTTCAAAGACAAGAGTGGTTAGAGAGTAGAATCATTCTGTAGGTGACAGTCAGAGACTGGGGACTAGACATGTAATCCGGCAACAAATTTGTTTAGTAGGATCGACTCCGATTTTTATTTCTTTCATTTTTCGTATCTCAAATTTGATTGGTCACGCTATTCGGATTTTGGATCCGTCTAAATTTTTGTTTCAGAAAGATCCTCAACAGGAAGTCACATGACCTTGCCTGTAATGCAACTCCCAACAGCCAAAAAACATCTGATTGGCCAGAGAACAGTCACATGTCCGATTTAGTTTGGTTTTGAACGGAATTCGGACAGATCCGCTGCTTACTGCTGGAGCCCGAGGGGCACACTGCCAACACTAAAGCACCCAATATGGCCCTCAGGCCACAGGCTGGTCACCACTAATGATTTAAAAAGTATTTACTACTGACCAATAGAGCACTAAAGCTGTTTAAAACAAGCCCCAAGTTATCCTTCCGGCAACATTTCAAACAGAAGAAGGGTGGTCTGCATCCCGGGATGGAAATCAATAATTTATAGTTCTTTTATGCTAACAATAACCAAACATTCTCTGCAGAACAACTGACATTCACATGATTTACTGAGGTTTGTTTTTGTTTATTTATCAAAATAAATCAAGGCAACTGTACTTGATGTATTGTTCTTGAACATGTTTTGCTGGTCATCCGACTAGCTTTCTCAATTCTGAATTGAGAAAGCTAGCCAGATGACCTGCGAAACATCTTCAGGAAAAATACAGCAAGTACAGTTGCCTTGATTTATTTTTTACAGATATTCCATGACCTTGATGAATGAGAATTTTCACAGCGTAGTATACCAGTAAGTCCCCCTGCACTCCTTGCAGCGTCTCAGACCAAATGACAATGGTGGTGCTTGTAGTGATAACCACGGATGGCGCCGTGTGCATCAAGCAGTAGAAAGTGAAGATCACCAGCACTCAAAGGATGACGTTCATATCATAATGTCCGTTTATTCAGATAAATTGTCACATACTGTATATGACAATAGCCAACGTTTCGGGGTTACACAGGGTCCCTTCATCAGGGCAATAAAGTGATGATATATGTGACGATTTATCTGAATAAATGGACATTATGATTTGAACGTCATCCTGTGTGCTGGTAATCCTCACTTTCTACTGAGAATTTTCACAGACATTTTGTTTCTGTTTGGTATTTTGCTAAACTCTTGGCCTACGGCCAGTCAAGCTGGGGTGTACCAAAGCTAGCCGTACATATAAAGATCCTACATGCATTAACATAGCCATAGCAGGGCAGGCCACAACAGGTGGTGAGACACTTGCCCATTATTTGAGGTTCCAGCGTTGCCATTGTTAATTGTTTGAATTGTACACTGTAAAGGTATAATGCACACCCTCCATCTCAATTCATCAAAAAGAGCTACAGAATGGGCAGGATATAGCTTTTCATGAGTGATGAGGGATCTCATAATATAAACCCTTGTTATCATCTCCCAGGTGTACCCCTAAATCCCCTAATCCTTGCCTTAGTATCTTATCTGAAAGAAAGGGGGTGAAGGGGGAGTTAAAAATTAATTTTAACATTTGGTTGCTTTAGCAGCATGGATTCTTGTCTTCTAGTTTGCATACATGACATTCTTTGCCAGGTAAATGACTCCAGCACCCAGTGATAAAACATCATTACTAAGTACTCTGTGATTTTACTGCTGCTGTTCCTGAAATAGATTTTGCTGAAAAGGATTATTTGTCTTTGTCAGTATGGAAAAGTATATCAAGACCTCAAGAACATTTCTAAAAATGGAGAAAACTTCTGCAAGACTCTCATGTCTGTTCTACAACAAAGGTAGGTATCAGACTGCTATTCTTTACAGTGAGGCACACAAAATTGGGTTTATTTAAAGTCTATGCAAACCCTAACAATGAACTTCTCTTGTTTAATTACTTTTGGTCTGTTAAATATAGGACTGCAACTAACGATTATTTTCATAGCATTGCAGTACCATGCGTTCCAGTGCAGGTGATCACACTGCGGGCGGGAGGGGCATTTGGGATGCCATTGAAATTAATGGCACCACAATGCACATCCCGGAGCAGAATGTTTGAGGCCGAAACCAAAAATTACTCTTGCCTATTTATTTATATATTTATTATAAAAGACCGGTCATCAGTTTAGAGTAACACCTGTAGCCATAAATATTGGCCCGGAAATTATTGCTCTCACTCTGGCACACGCGGCGATACCTGACATGTGTAGCGCAATCGTTGTTTTGCTACATAGGTGCACCCAAATGTGTTTCCTTTAGTATGCACGCATTTGCGGGGTTGGGGGACATTTGGAAAGGGGAGGGGGGTATTTACATTTTATTTGATTTAACTTTATTTTTTAACATTTTTATTTTTACCTTATTGCTATCACATCTAGGGGCTCACAAGCCCCCTATGTTAAAGTACATTGGAGGTGACAGGTTCTCTTTAAGGTGACATTAGTGTCACCTTTTACACTTTACTGGGAATGACAGCTGCTTGCTGAGGGATCTGAATGTCAGCACAGCAGGCAGTAGCTGGGAGCAATAGCCAGTCTGCTATTGGCTATTTTAAATTGCAGTAGCCAATAACAGGCTGGCTATTGTACCCGCCCATTGCCTGCTGTCAATCAGCAGAGAAGGGAACTGAAGGAGAAAGTTCTCCTTCAGGTCCTCCTCTGCTGATTGACAGCAGGCAGTGGGTGGGTGTAATATCCAGCCTGCTATTGGCTATTGCAATTTAAAATAACCAAT
>NW_017307474.1:366809-399001 GCF_000935625.1 Nanorana parkeri | reverse complement strand
GGGGGCAAAGGACAACTGGGGGCAGGTCTAGCACAGCTTGGAGCACAAAACTGCTGTATATTGTCAGCCACAACAGGACTTAGGACAGGGGTAGGCAACTCCGGCCCTCTAGTCTTTGTGGACCTACAAGTTCCAATGAGGCATTGCAAGATTGACAGTTACAGGCATGGCTCCCATAGGCATGTTGGACTTTCTAGTTAAAGTACAGCTGGAGGGCTGAGTTGCCCATTCCTGACTTAGGAGCTGGATGTATTCATGGTAGATCAACACCTATTGTTCTGTATTTGCAGAGTATTTAAAGAAATAAAACACAACAAATGTGTATCTACTCCAGAGATGACTGCATATGGGCTTTTTTTTGGTTTTCTTTAACAGTATCTTACAATGAATTTTACAGAGCTTCCCTGGAGTTAAGTTATGCTAAAGGACTTGAAAAGGTTTCCGGCAAACTCACAAAAGCATTGGATGGCATGAACAAAAAGTAAGTGAGCACTTTAATGGTATCCGTGTTAAGGTTTTCACATTCATAGAAAAACACCAGATTCACAGAAACTGCAAAATACACATGTATGACCATGCTGTAATAAACATCTTTGTACCCACTGAGATCGATAAGCTCATGAAACAGGATAATATGTTTTGGCATTTGACTCATTATGGCTTTGTGGGTAGGAGTTGTGTAAATTCTGACAGCCCAGCATGTTCCGTATGTGGTACTTTCTAATTGATGCTGCGCTGCACATCATATACTTTCTAAATTCAAAGCACCATGTAGTGGCTAAAGGATATATTCACACCTCGGGGGGAAATCCGGGAATGCATGGTTTCATATATTTTTGTATGACTAAGATCTGCATACAGTCATACAGAGGAGGAAGGTGAATTAAAAAATGGTGCAGTATACAGTAGTTGCATTTTCTTGCATCCCAGTCACTGTTAAAGCCATTTGTACCCCTGAGAGATGTTACTGTTTCTCTGTTTCTTTAATACATTATTGATAAAGAGAGACAGACACAACTGATCCTATGCAAGAATCTGAATACTCAGGCTTAAATTATAATGAATGTGCAGGAGTACCTGTGAAAGATTTTTTTTTCTCTTATTTTTAGCTTTTTCAAACTTTACAGCCAGCAGAACAGTGAATCTTTTCATGATCATAGCTATACAGGTAAATGACAGGGGAAGGGAAGCGTTCCCCTTAATGCATTTAAGCACCCATTCACAAAGCTGACTAAATATAAAGTCGCAGCATGGGCACCAAGCTTTTCACACAGAAGTTTTTACAGAGGAGAAATAGAGGTCAGAATCAGTGTCCAGGAAATGGATGGCTGCATTTGAAGAAGTTTATTCTGGGACAGGGGATGTGGTGAGAAATGTGTCAATAGTTGTGCAGTCTACATAACATGGAGGTCGTGGGGAGGACCCATAATGCGGAGGAGTGTGTCAGTGGAATTAAGGACAAAAAAGGTTGAAAAGGAGACACTCACATTTAGAAAGTTATTAGCAGGGACTGTGTTATGTCCAGGAACAGTGGAGGTGTTGCTGGGGATGCAGAAGGTGAGGCAAGGACTTTGTTTTCAGGGAATTTGATTTAAATGGGAAGCTCATTTGGGCTTTAAAGTAAATCTTTGCTTTCTTCACTTGATGATAGCTGCACCCGCTGCTTATACTTACCAACACCTCACTGCTACCTTGTTAGGCCAACGGGAACCAAAGAAATGTACCAGGCATGTCATAATATAAGGACCATGTGACAGTGCTGGTAGTTGGTGAATGGCTGCCAAGGCAACTAGTATACTCATACTGTTATGGCAGAGAGTCTTCAGTCCCACTCTTGCTCCCAACATTAGTCAATACATGTAAATAAGTTGTTGGGGGACTTACTAGGGCTAAACATAGATTTGCGTTAAGATGAATGATAGCCATACTAACCATAATCCTGGGATGAGTAAAATGGAAAATCCCTATAGGCGGAAACGCGCAAAACACAAAATTCAATGCATTCCAATGTGGAACATTCAAACCTGCGCGTTCGTATGTGCGGACAAAAATGTGCAACAGTTACTACGCATTCTAATTGTGGCTGTGAATAGAGCCTTAAAGAGTCACAGGTTACCTGTGCCAGTTTCATTGCCTGTATATTACTATGGGGACAGACACAAGATGCTGCACTTTGATACCATTACATCAACAGATGAAGGTGGAGCATTTACTTAGTAGGACAGTACAATGTGATTCAGAGCTGAAGAACTCTGTGTCATACCTAGACTTTGATATGTCCGTCTTAAGTGTTAATAGCCTATAAATAGCAATGCCTCTACCTATAATACTTATCACATAACAGACTGTACTTTGACCCTGCAATTTGGTTTACTCTAATGATGTGTGCTTCCATATTCTTTGCCTATTAAAGTGTATTCATAGACAAATCTTTTTTTATATAGTTTTGGATAAAGTAGGGAAAGAAAAACCCTATTAGGTTATTTATTGCTGTCTGAATCATGCTGGTTAAATTTCCCTTTACATCCTATCCTCATAATGCAGGAATTGAGAAAAAAGCTCCCCTCAGTGAGGCGAATTCCATTCTTAGACAGTACACTTCAGTATTAAAATCTACTAAATTGTACTGTCTAGCATCATTCTTGCAAGATACTCTAAGAACTTCATAACTTTGAAAAATAAGGTGTTTATTTTCCATCCTTCCTTTTTGCAGCAAATTGTTTGCTTCAGAATGACAGGTGCACTTTATTTATTTCACCTTTACTTAACTTCATTGCTATAAGCTAGGATATAAATTCCTGTCACATAATCCGTGTTGATTGTTTAACTCCTCGTTCGGCAGGACAAGCATACAGTTATGTCATTGATTAGCCACAGATAAGATTAGTGATAAGATTAGAGGTGGATCAGTTTAGAGTGCACTTTGATTCCTCTATGGGAGTTCTTAATACTGACAAAGGTGCCATTCTGCCTATCTAGAGGCAGAGTCAGCTGTACCCGCCCCCTCCCCCGCCCGTTCCGCCAGTCAGCGCTGGCGGATCGGAGCGTGGAGGGGGGAATCCAGCCCCTCCCCTGTCACGGCAGAGAGCCGTGACAGGATCGAGAGGTGAGCGAACGCCGGTATGTGTTCGCTCACCCCCCGATCTACTGAGCCGACCTGTGACAGTCTCATTGTCACAGGTCGGCTAGAACTATGAGGTGAGTGAAAAGCACTCACCTCATAGTTCTCCTTTAATACCTTTGGAATCTAAGAACATTTGCTTGGCACACCTTTTGGCTCAAATACGCATAATATTGTGTTCAGGTCAGAGAAAGATTGGTGTGTATCAGCAACATGCACTAATGGGATTCAATAAAGTCATTCAAAGCAATAATGCAGTCCCATATTTCCGCAAGGCTCTGCAAGAATCTATAAATATGCCATGTTTTACAATTGTTTGCATCTATCACAGCAAGTGTTTTTCTCTTCGCTGTAGCAAAATTCCACGTAACTATTAGAAAATCTCACAGTCTGTAGGCAGAATACTGTACTGGTCAAATGTATCTAATTCTCTGATCCTGATTTACTAAAGCAAAGGAACAAGAACAAGGATCAGCTGCTTCCATACAGGCACACCACAGCCTCGTGAGCATGCAGATGAATGAGCACACAGCAAACACAGTCCTTAAGCAAACACAGTCCTTGAACCTATCCATCTGATAGCACAGTGATGTTCAATGTGTACAGTATGGTCCTAGTTTGCTGTGTGCTATGAACATCCAAATAATACTGTTTTTGTGCATTCTGCTTTAACAAAGTGTGCTCACCATCCTGTACCTGCCAATATTTTACCTGAAAATGATAAAAAAGGATAATGTGATAATTAGTCTTTATTACTAGAACCAATGTATGGAATCTTGTACTCTCACTAGTGTATGAACCTCTGCACATGTGCACAAAGATGCACACATGTGTACAAAAGAATTAACTACTATTCTGACTCCGATCGTTGTGATAGCGAAATATATCCCTTGCTGAGACCTCTATGCCTGGCCTGTATAAGCAGATATACTCACTGCGGACAATCCTCGTCAGATAGCTGAACTCGTCAATACCGATTCATTCAAAAGAGGTGTTTATTCTTTACAGCAGATGATAGGAACAGCAGTTGAACGGTTATAGTATTGTGCGGTCAGAAAATGATGCCTTTCCTACGTACTGTGCAGATTACATGTGTGTCCTTGTTACATGTGGCTTTCCACTGTGCCCATGACACAGGAAGTACTGCACACAGGAAGCAGGAAGGGGCTACACTAGGGGGAAATACATCGTCACATGAGGAATAATTACAGAAAGCATGTTTGTTACAACAAAAGGCCACTAGATGGCAGCATAGGATAACACATGAATTTAGCTATGAGAAAATAGTTAGGCAAATCACACTATATAAATTCTAACCTATATAACAATGCTAATATTAACTGAGGCTATGCATCTCATATTCTATGCCCCTGTTGGGGCGGCACAACTACAGCAAGTGACAATGTACCTGAGCATATATAAGCGTGCAAAATATCACACATTACCGCATGTCCGGTAACATATTACAACTAGATCCGAAAAGCATGAACGGGCCCCAATTGTTAACAGTGCACACATAATGCCCTTTGTTACTACACGGTGCACACATTTAAGAATGTTAACAGCATTTAGACAGACCCAAAACATTTATATTTAAGACATGTCACAGCTTAGCCAGAGACATTTGGATGCCACAGTGTGAACTCCATAGCAAACCACATTTGTTAGTAAATTAGTGTATATATGCTATACCCAATCTGTGTGCATCGAGGACTGATTTGTAATTCTTGTGACCAGAAGATAGCTAGGTGAATGCCATTCACACAGCATTACTACCACTAGATGGAGCCAAGGAGCATAAGAATACTGTACACCAGTGACAATCGGTACCTCTGGTTCCGGGTGAGGCATTCCCTAGCCTTGCCCCCAGTAAGTCCCGCCCCCCGTCCGCCAAAGCCACGCCCCCAACCCGGTCCCCAAGCTAGTGTGAAGGAGGAAGAGAGGAGACAGGGAGGAGCCTCCCTGTCCCTCAATTGCTCGTCACTGCTGAGGCATCGGTATCGATGGCCTCAGTGGCTTTTTTTGTTCTTTTTTTGATTGGATGGCTTGGACCAATGGAACTTTGCCATTGGTCCAAACCATCCACAGAGCTCACACCTCTAACAAAGAGTAGAGGCTGTGACAGCTTTTGCCTCACTAGTTAGGTTACACAAGCAGTGGGGAAACCCGCTGCTGTGTAACCTAACAACCTGTCAAAAGCTGGATGCAGCGCTGCTTGAAATTAACAGGCAGCGCTCCGTCCATGACAGGTTACACAGCGGGAAGGATTTCCCTGCTGTGTAACCTGTAACAAGCTGATCGGAATGGAGAAAAAGCTGTCAGCTTCAGACTTGAAGCTGACAGCTTTTTGCTCCATAATACTAGGTGAGGCTCTGCCTCACCTGCCTCCCCTGACCTGCTGTACACTGGGTATAAGACTTATAAATCAGTCCCATAGTAAATATTGTGAGGGTACCATTTGGTGCTAAAGTCTAAACAGTCTAAAGAGCAACACCCTGCCAAAATTCACCTTCTGCTTCTTTTCTTCTACGTCACCATCCTGAAATATCCCATATGTGTGCAGATGTGCCACAGGATTCTCCCAGGTATTTGGGAACTGACAGAGACTTGTGGCATTGCAACTTACGTACAGGAAATTCCCACACATGCGCACACATGCCACTGGTTTTGGGCATATGAGACCTTGTAGAGACCACCATCATGTGTGTGCATGTGTGGGAATCCGCCGTGTCTGCACAGACATGCTACCTGTCCCTCCCAGTTACCAAATAGCTGGGACAGACAAGCATTATGTCTGTGCATGTGCAGATCTCGCAGCGTGCATGCATTCATTAGTAAAACATTGGCTCCCGGGATGTGTGACGTGGACATCCCAGGAGGCAGCAGAGGCACGTGTTCAGCACCACAAAACGAGATACTTAAAGTTTCTAAAAATGGTGAAGTGTTCTGCTATTGTGTAAGAGGGAAGGGGAGGAAACAGGAAAGAAAACGTTTGTTGATAGGTAAAGGTCCACGAGCATTATTCATAATCCAGTAATGTAATTACAGACCCTCAGACAGATCCTGCTGCTGAACTTCTCTCCTTTCTAATTATAAATCACCTGAATCTAGAAAACTTTACAGTTAGAGCAAAAAGGATACTTTTAGAAGCTCAGTTGTGCTACTAATATCACCTGCCCAGGTGACAGCGATTATTTGTGGCTGATCGCACAACGCTGCCGTGTTATGTGATTTATTGCTGTTACACGCAACAGTGTAGACTACACCATAGGGAGTCCATTGTTCTGTCAGTTAGCAATCAATCACTGGCCTTCTGCGATTAATCACAGGTGATTTTATTAGGACAATAGTGATACTAAAAATCTTCTGTATGGTATAACTGTTAATCAGAGAGGCAGAGATTAATTCAATGTGGGGGTGAGTATTATGTACATTATGGAGAAGGTCATGTTTAGTCAATCTGTTATACTGTGGGCTGGATCAAAGTTGTTCTGCATTGTTTCTTTATGCTGACAGTTTTGAGATCCTATATTTTCACAGTTGCAGGCTCCATAAATAAAAGTCAGTCATTTTTTTATTTACCACCAAAGTTTTTTGCAGAAAGGTTTTGTTTGCCAATTCAACATACAAAGAGGTGCTGAGAAGTTCTAGGCCCAACCAAGAAGGGAATGACCTAGAGCTATGCAACTTACATGTTATTCCACAAATTCACCCTGAAGATCAACACACATTGTTTCTCACATTTCTTTAACCAAATGCATTTTAAATCATTCAAAAATGTTAAGGTTTGGAAACAGGAAATAGTCAGAGCAAGATCTGGTCAGTAGGGTAGGGATGGTCTATGGCACTGAAGCTCCAATTTCTTCAAAACATTCCTTGCATTACCAGCCTTGTGAGGGAGCTCATTGTCCTACAAACCACCCAAAAAAAAACACCTTTCTGCAGCTCCACTCGCTATGTTTCTAACATAAACCAATACTGTAATGTGTGCCTTACTGTAATCCATGGTAGTTTCCCTTCTCTTTGCTGCTCTTCCTTTTAAATCCATATCTCTTCTCATGCTTCCTTTGCAGCAAAGGAAGAGCAGCAAAGAGAAGGGAAACAACCATGGATTACAATAAGGCACACATTACAGTATTGTTTTATGTTAAAAATTCTGAGGGTTTAATGTCACTTTAAGCCACAGAGAACCTGAGTGCTGCTATTCCAAACACAATGGTTTGGTCTCTGGGTCATAGTGGTAACCATGTTTTATCAACAATAATAAGCCGTTCCAAAAGATTTACCACTGAAAACGCTGCAAAATCGATTTGAGGGTGTCTACTCGGTTTTGACGGGTTTCAAACATTTCGGCACCCATTTGGCTTACAGCCTCTACATACCCAACTGTAATAAAAAATCCCAATGCATTTTAGCACCTCTTAAACACATAGGTATATTCAGCAAAAAGCAATGGAAAGAGCAATGGTTAGGTGAAAAGTGCAGTTACCCATTTATAGTTTTTATAGGTAATTTATTTAAAGAAACTCATAATAAGAGGACTGCATCATAGCGGAGAAACCTATGCTTTAAAGCTGAACTTCAGGGAACATCCAAAATTACCCTTGCAGTGGGGGACCCCTTCACTTTTTTGTTGCTTACCTTATCCCTGGTCCACTCTTCCATTCTGTGCAACCATTTTACCTAAATGACTTTGGTTCAGTGTTCCATTGCTTGCAGGCATTTTGACATCATCATGTACAATACAGGACCAGTTGTCCTGCATTGTAAGTGAAGACGCCAAGGGCCCAGTAGGCGGCCGGGCAACGATGGACAAAGTAAGTAAAGCTGGTTTGAAATGGACAGAAATTAGTATCTAACCCTTTTAGCTTAGGAAGAGCTCCACTGAGGCCACTGAGATTTGATGGTCATGATGACATTGCTCCAATCACAAATCTCCTAAACCAGCATACTTTTGGGTCTTAGTCTTAAAGTGTTGAAAGCAACGCCTTAGCAGTGCAAAGTGACTTCCAGATTTGGATCTCCAGCAACAGCTCCACTCCAGAGGTTAAATGTGACACTGAGCTACTTGGTCAGCTATTGCTATTTTCTTTTTTGTTTGACAGTTCCTCTGTGAATTCTATTCCTGGCTTTAAGTGCAATCCAAGCTAATGACTTGATATAAAGATTAGATATTAATGTAGTATTACAGTGTCTGCACCCTAGCCTCCATTTAATAGACCCTCAAGCATCAGTGGGATACTGGCAGTCAATTTGTGCAGTGCTTTACAAACTGCACATTCACATCAGTCCCTGCCCTCAGAGCTTACAATCTAAGGTCCCTGTCTCACATGCATACATACACGCACTAGGGCAAATTTAGACAGGAGTCAATTAACTTATCAGCATGTCTTTGGAGTGTGGGAGGAAACCGGAGTACTCAGAGAAAACCCACACAAGCACAGGAAGAACATGCAAACTCCTTGCAGATTGTGATCTGGCCAGGATTCAAACTGGGGACCCCAAATTTAGAAGTCAGCACACTTTCTTAATTTGAAATGTGCTTTTTTTTCTATGTCTCTATTGTAGTGTTTTCTCTTTACTTCCTGTCCTAGCAAGAAGCTAATTTTTATTGCTCTCTGTGTACGTGCTGGGGAAATTGCACCTCTTTTCCTGCCCCAGTGACTATACAGGTAGCGAGGAAAATCTGTCCAACTGTCTAAAAAATTGACCTGACACAAATTGTCAGGTTCTGACTCCTTAAGGCCCCATTCACACCAGACCCGTTCTGTTTTTTAATGGATGGTCCATAATAGAAGTCACCAGCACTCGATGATGTGTGCAAGAAATAAAGCACTTTTTATTAGATCGTCACATGCATCAAACACCCAACGCTTCGGGGGCAAGGCAGGGTGCCTTCTTCTGGGCGACATAGTGGCACTAGGTAGGTTTCATCTAAGATCTGTACTCTGTATGAAGTGCAGGGGATTTTGTATTATCGTTTTAATGGATGGTAATGCAAGGGCACGAAAAATTAATGGGTGTGAATGAGGACATCCACACCGCAGCACTGCGTTGCTGTACGTTGCACTGAAAATAAGTAGAGCATGCTACACGTAGAGCAATGCAACGTAGAGCAATGCAACACGTCAAAAACACACGCCAACGCAATGCATCAAAACGCATCAAAACACATTGCAGGCCATTACAGTGAAGTATATCAACTCAGGACATGTTACTTCACATAAAGCTTGCCAAAAAAGAAAAAAAATGTGAGGAACTCAATGGATCAGAGGTCATAATTTCAGAAATAATCAAAGCTAATTCTAAGATTTTTATTGCATGATAGTGTGATCACCTATCGCCCATGGAGGTGCAGCGTGAGTTTTATGAATTCTTTTTCTGTACATTGCTGCCTTGTATATTGCAGGTGAATAATCTGAGATGTTTTGACAGTTTATCAGAGAGATGAATAGTTTTCTGCATGATTATGTGTCACCTACGTATACCGGGATACTGAACCATGAACTGTACTCGAGCAACGTCTCTGTGTAGTCATTGTCACATGATATCATCTTGACATTATGAAAGAGCCATTAAGCATTTTATAGTGTCAGATTACTTCTCTCTATTAGATCCTTGAAATACCAAGATGTAAAAAACAAGTAAATCAAATTTGTATTAGAAATGTACATACTGGTAAATGGAGCTATTGATAATACTTAAAGCTGAGACTCCAGGAAAAGCAAACATTGTCAAAATACAAGAGTTATATGTATTACTCCTTGAATTCAGGAGTGGTTTGTGTATTTCTTCCAGATCTGTGCAGTAATCCAGTGTGTTTACCTCTGTGTAGGAGCTTCCTGTAATAAAGACCAGCCACTGCTGCTCTCTTTCCTTGTACAGGGTGACAGGTCTTGTATCCGCCCCCTCCTGTAGCCTGTAATGGGTGGGGCCTGCTGGGTTCCTCCCACAGCTCTGATCTCTGCAAGGATATCTGTAGCACAGTCATGATGTTGCTGCTCTTTTTACAAAGCAATATGTAGGTTTGCAAAGGAAATTGGTGTACACAATATGGATTTCATAGGCATGCGCACAGGGTGTGCCCCCCAAGTACAACACTGAAGCATCAACAGCGGGCACCATGTTTTTAATCATTGAGTGCACAATATAATTAAAAGATTCAGAGAATCTGAGAAATCCCTGTGCACAAGGGACAAGGCTGAAACACAATATTGGATGCTCGTGATCTTCAGGCCCTCACATGATGGACATCACTGCATGGGCTCAGGAATACCTCCAAAAATTACTGTCTGTGAACACAGTTCACTGTGCCATCCAAGAACACTAGGTAAAGCTCTATCAAGCAAAGAAGAAGCCATATCTTAACTTGATCCAAAAAGGCCACCATCTTCTCTGGGCCAAAGCTCTTTTAAAATAGTCTGTTGCAAAGTGAAAAATTGTTCTGTGGTCAGACGAATCGAAATTTGACATTCTTTTTGGCAACCATGGGTGCCACGTCCTTCAGACTAAAGACGAGAGGGAACTTCCGGCTTGTTATCAGCGCTCACTTCAAAAGTGCATCTCTGATGGTATAGGGGTGCATTACTGAGTATGGAATGGGCAGCTTGCACATCTGGAAAGGCACCATCAAGAGCAGCATATGCTCCCATCCAGACGATGTCTTTTTCAGGGAAGGCCTTGCAGGACAATGCTAAACCACATACTGCATCAATGACAACAGTATGGCTTCGTAGTAGAAGAGTACGGGTGCTTAACTGGCATGTCTGCAGTCCAGACCTTTCACCAATTGAAAATATTTGGCACATCTTGAAATGAAAAATACAACAAAGCAGACCCAGGACTGTTGAGCAGTTGGAATCCTATATCAGGCAAGAATGGGACAACATTCCTCTCCCAAAACTCCAGCAAATGGTCTCCTCAGTTCCCCGACATTTACAGAGTGTTGTAAAAAGAAGAGGGGATTCTACACCCGGGCAAACATGGCCCTGTCCCAACATTTTTGAGACGTGTTGCTCCCATCAATTTCAAAAGTACCTTATTTGTTTCTTAAAATGGTAAAGTTATCTAATTTTAAACATTTGGCATGTTTTCTATTGTGGATAAAATTTGGGTTTATGAGATGTGCAAATCATTGCATTCTGTTTTTATGCAGATTTTACACAGCGTCCCAACTTTTTTAGAATTGGGGTTGTAGAAATGCATATTTAATTTTAGTTTATGACTATAGATACCCTTAAAGTACCTGCATTTGACCTGGTATCACCCTCTTGGTCAGTAGCTTATACCCTCTTATAGAAGTAAATGTCAAATGATAGAACTATCTTCGGGCAATTTATGTTAAGTTCATCACCGCATCTTTCATGCATTCATTTTTGAGGATTTTGGGCTATGAGGTTGATAGTAAGATCAGCGTAGTCAAGGCTTCCTTCTACCCAGCCTTCAACTGATGGCCTTTCTAGCTGAGTCCATTGTGTTCCTGGGCCAAATAAGACCTACAAAGCTGATAACAATAATTACTGTGCAAATAATTCCATTTAATTATGTTTATCTCATATAGTTGCATTAACAGTGCCTGGACCTGCGCAGCTGAAGAAATGAAGGCAACCTCTGAAACACATAAGTAAGTACTATCAGAGATGGGTAATAACACACATATTAGCACACCTACACACAATGGTGTATGCAAGCTTTACAGATAATGCAATAATTATTAACTAATTATATCGCTTTCTGTTCTGTATCATTTTGGGGCCCAAATTTGCTGGGAATTTCCTAATCATTTAATCAAATTGGATGGAGAATAATCAGCCCACAGGAAAAAAAAAATGCCCAAAAAGTATTAAACAAATAATCCCTTCTGATAATAATCAGAACTGCTACGAGTTCAGTCTGGACCTAATACTGACTATTCATGGAGGATCAAATAAAAACTCAGAAGATTGCTTGTTTATGCAACACCACACTAAGGGGTCTGTTTATAAACATATTACAGAGCCAGTGTCCCTGCAAATCCCTGTGAATGTTGGTTCTCTGCAAATAGATGCACAAAACGAGCATCCTTGTTATATTCTCTCTATAAGTCAAATGCATTTTCAAATGTCATCTTGTAATACCACATTTTGGCCACTAGATGGAGCTAAGGAGCATAGGAAATAAATAGTAAAACAAATATAAAACAGTAATAAAACACCTACTTATCCAGCATCAGTAGGTGCCAAATAACTGAAGTTTCTGGTTGCTTAAGACTTACTATTAACTCTCAAGCAACTACCGCCCACTCTCAACCCCTCTCTCCCCGGCAGCCCCATTCATCTAGATTCCGCAGCTGGCAGTTGAATGTAAACAGCTGGAAGTGGGCGGGACCAATCGCCAGTCTGCTATTGGCTATTTTAAAATTAAATAGCCAATAGCAGGCTGGTTGTTGCACCCACCCACTGCCTTCTGCCAATGAGCAGAGGGGCAGACCTGAACGAGAAAGTTCTCTCTCAGGTCCGCTTCTCTGCTCAGTGGGTGGGTGCAATAGCCAGCCTGCTATTGACTATTGCAATTTGAAATAGCCAATAGCAGGCTAACAATTGCTCCCGCCCACTGCAAGTTGTTTACATTCACCGGCAGGCTGAGGAATCTAGCTACCGGCCAGCAGGAAGATGTAAACAGAGAATTTTGAAATGTTGTAGTTTCCCCATGTCTATCAAGCAAATGGCAAAAAAAAAACGAGGACATATCATGTCGCTTGAGAGTGCCGTTTGCTTTAATGCCGGATAATGGGGAACTCCCATTACTGTATAAATCTGTTTACCTGGAATCCCCCTTTAAATTCTCAGTACACCGGCATATGCAGCAGAATCTGTATTCTTTTCTTTCCAGAAAACTTGGCACGGCAATACAACAAGATGCCATAAAGCCAACAAATCAAATCTTAGAAGAACACGACAAGAGAAGAAAAAAGGTAAACAATTGTGCTATATTTATGGCCTTGAATTGTGGATTTGTTTAGACTAGCGCTAAAGACATCATTTTTCATTCCGGGCTCTCCGCCTTCATCCCCGCGCTCTATCGTGAATGTGCCTGGCGACATTTTTACTGATGGCAATAATTTTCCAGAGATTCACAGGCAGAACCGTCTTCTGACATGAAATCCAGTTATTTCTTAGGCAGCTGGAAACATATTTGTAACCAGCAAAGTCATTGGAGAAGAAGTATGTAGGCTGCTATCGCTGACCTCCTTCTGAAAATGGTAACTCCCTGTCTGTTATACTCATCCGATATCATCCATACTTTCTGAGCCATTCACCTGGAAAAAGTATCCAGATCTATTTGGCTTGTTTCAGATAAATGCCTCTGACAGTATTAATGCTTGGATCAGCATGACAGCCAGGCAACTATAATTTTTACAAAGGAGATTGGCAATGATAGCTTCCATGTTTCAAGTAGCACAGGATTTCTTTTTATTAACCCTGCAAGGTTTCACTGCTCATTTTTGTCTAGGTTCAACATTTAAATACGAATACTCACCCAATCCTCGGAGTCGGCCAGCTGTCACAGTGCACTACCCAGCCTGTCTCTTCCTATGCAGCAGTGATGGTATGTCCCTCTGCCTCCTCATGTCCTATACACTGTACATAGAACGTGATCAGAGGGAAAGAGAGGCTCCAGGGACTGGTCTAAGAGCTGGTCGACTCAAATGATCAGGTGAGTATAACTTTTTGTTTTTTTAACCTAGACAAAAACGAGCTCTTAACCCTTGCCCGGTACTTCATTAATTTGTAGTGAGATTGTAGTCCATCCCGAGAGCAAGCATGGAGAGGTGGCTACTTTATAACACACACAGGGACCATGGAGAATAAAAGTAGCCACCCTCCAGAAGGAAGGACAGTGTCCGCACCAATTCAGAGATGATTGGAGGATCTACAGCAGAGTGATACACAAATAAGATACATTTTTGTTTGGGACAGTTAAACTAAACTAAACTAAAGTTCTATTTCCCAGGTTAAAAAAACTAAGAGGGGTACCAGCAATCTTTGTCTCTAATTGTTATTTGCTTGTGTAATATTTTGTTTCTGTAAATACATAAAGTGCAGTTCACTTTTGCAGCCAAACTGGAGCAACAACTGCTTTATATTTCTTATTGAGTATGTTACCATTCACATTGCATAAACATTGCTGCTTATATTTATTAGTGCTTTATACTTGCTTAAAAATCCTCCGATGCCGTGTGGGTCGCCTGGGTCGCTATGGCATATAAAGGTGCTGGCTGTCACTTACACAGCTCAGCAGCGGCGTTTCCCCTCACAACCGCTGCAAAGCTGTGTCAGTGACAGCCAGCAGCTATGGCAGAAGAGGCCAGCGTTCACAGTGAAGGAGGCTGCGGGGCCCGCCTAAGAGAAACCCCGCCTCCTCTTACATGACTGGCCAGCGACCTAAGAGCAGGTGAGGCCATTGATGTAAGAGGCGGCGGGGCCCTGACACTTCACTACACTGACACCAGTTAGCTTTCCCTTCACTGCACTACACTACACTATACTACAATATACTAACAGAAACACTCTCTATTTAACTCCAGTACCGCACTTCATAAGGCTGCGGGGTAACCAGCCTTATATAGTGTGGGGCTGGGACTTAGCTGTGAGCCATGATTGGGGAAATACATTATTACTTTGCCCAATCATGGTTCATACAGGGCCCTGTGCCCTGATTGGGCAAAGTCTTGCACCTGACCTGTGGTCAGGTGCATTGATTTACCCAATCAGGTCTCTCCAATGCACACAGTGCATTGCGGGGAGCTTGGCGAGCAAACAGCCCGCTGAACGCCCTGACAGTTTGTGTGTTTGCCGAACACACAAACTACTGATGATCAAGTGGAGCTCACGTTCCACTTGAACATTGAGCCCATGCCAGTCTTCACCAAAGACACAGCTAAAAGATAAGACATATATTACAAAAATAATAATATAGTGGGGTTTTCTTAAATTGGACTGCAAAAGTGGAAGCACATGTGATATCATTGGTATATACAGTATTATTGTGTGCATATATGATAATGAATAGAACTAAGAACAATGAGAATGTTCAAAGTATAGTTATGCATAGCAATTAGACTTCACATGCAGAGCTATGGAAGATTATTGCTGATGGGATGTCTGGGTGACTGCACTGTATGAAGTCCCTAATGTGTTCTCTTTTATTCATGAAGAATAATACAAGGCATGGCCTTTCTGTGCAGAGATTTGCCTTTTGGTCCTGAGTACCTGACACTCAGGATATTTTAGAGATTTGTAATGCATAAACGGCTGTACTAATGGATCCATTTTTCTCCCCTCCAAGCTAGATAATGAAGTTGACAAAAGTGCAAATGTTGTGCTAAACAACTGGAGACAACAGATCAAGGTATTTCATGAATTTACAATGCGGGAGATGTGGAGTGGGAAAAAAGCAGCCAACGTGTTATCAGGTAGAAAGCCTTATTATAAAAAATGCCGAAACAGAGAACAGGTCTTGCTGAAGATGGCAAATTGTCCGAAAGGTGCTGTTTAATGGACAAACACCAATTCAAACATGAACTGGTATTTTAAACAGCATTTCTAAGCAATTTGCAAAATTATTAAGTGGGCAGCTATGGCTGACTAGGAAACTCTGGAATTCTGCTAAGATCAAACTCAACTTACCAGTGACCCACTTTTTACTCCTCTGCAGCCAGTGAGTATACCCAAGACGTCTGGATATAGAGTAGCATGTGATCTCCCTCTGTGAGAGTGTTTGGGTCTACTAGCCAAGTGCCAGGTTTGAGTACTGTCATGACCGGGCAAGTGACTTCACCACTGCTCAGGATTTCTGCCACCAGTCATTTCAGTGCCAACATTTCAGAGGAACAAGCATCAGCAAAGGAGTTCTGGCAAAGTGAGTATAGGGGGGATCCCTTGGCAGAGACAATGTTACTTTGCCCTGCCTAGGCAATATATTTCCTGAAGGTATAAGAAAATGTCAGATGGTTTATCTCTTCTGCAGCTACCAGAAACAGTAATATCAGCTTTTGATGGACTGACCCTTTAATATTAAATAGAATGAAGTCTACCTTTAACTCCTTTATCTGTTTTTTAGATTAAAAAGAAGCTTGTGGATCATACTAAGAAACATGAAGTACTTTTTCATAATGTAGAAAATGAAAACACCAAACAGCCTCTGTCAGAGAAGGAGAGGCAGAAGGTGAGTCTAGACAGTAATCTTTGAAGGGTTTATTTCACCCTTCTTTTCCTGCTATATTATCCCCTATTTGGTGAACTGTTAACACTCCTGGAAGAGAGAACGGAGAATGAGAGGGCACAGATTGGCATGGGTGCCAAAAGGCCAGTCCATGGATGCTCACTTCTAGCAGAAAGCTTGACTGCAAGGTGAGCATGCAAACTGGCAGAAAGACTACAGAGGAGCAGGTTCGCACGAGAACTAACATAGTAACATAGTAGGTTCAACCTATAAGTCACCATAGAGAAGTAGACTAGACAGCAGCTGGCTGGAACACTGGAACCCATGACAGGCTGAGGTCACACTGGGAGGTCAGCATAAGTCTTGATTAGGAACTAGCTGAGTCAGCAATGGGCAGGCAAACAAAGATGAGGGTCAAAAACAAGCTGGGTCACAATTGGAACTCAGTGCGGAGACTAATACAGGGGCAAGCCCAATCAGCAACAAGTGAGTAGATCACAGGAACGGGTGCAGGTTCAGGTCACAGGGTAACAGCTGAAGACCATCTAGCAACTTCCTCACTTAGCTCAATTTCTTAAATAGGCTTTCTGGTGTAAATTGGAGTTAGGCATGAGTGTCCATGTACCTGTGTGCCCGTGCGTCCTTGCAGCATTTCCATGTGAATTACCATGTTCGCAGAAACAGGGCCGGCCTTAGGGGTGTGCGAGCAGTGCGGCCGCACAGGGCGCCATGGCAACAAGGGCGCCGTGCGGCCGACACAGCTCGTCCTGGGGGCGGCTTCTCTCCCCCTCACCGCTCCGCCATCCTGACAGCAGGCAGCGCTCCCTCCTGCCCCCCCCCCCCATCCCCCTGAAGGGGGGGGGGGGGGGCAGGAGGGAGCGCTGCCTGCTGTCAGGATGGCGGAGCGGTGAGGGGGAGAGAAGCCGTGCCCGCAGCTGTCAGGATGGCCGAGCAGGTAGGAGATCGGAGCCGCTGTCATCCTGTCAGTTTCAGGATGACAGCGGCTCCGATCTCCTACCTGCTCGGCCATCCTGACAGCTGCGGGCACGGCTTCTCTCCCCCTCACCGCTCCGCCATCCTGACAGCAGGCAGCGCTCCCTCCTGCCCCCCCCCCCCATCCCCCTGAAGGGGGGGGGGGGGGGCAGGAGGGAGCGCTGCCTGCTGTCAGGATGGCGGAGCGGTGAGGGGGAGAGAAGCCGTGCCCGCAGCTGTCAGGATGGCCGAGCAGGTAGGAGATCGGAGCCGCTGTCATCCTGTCAGTTTCAGGATGACAGCGGCTCCGATCTCCTACCTGCTCGGCCATCCTGACAGCTGCGGGCACGGCTTCTCTCCCCCTCACCGCTCCGCCATCCTGACAGCAGGCAGCGCTCCCTCCTGCCCCCCCCCCCCATCCCCCTGAAGGGGGGGGGGGGGGGCAGGAGGGAGCGCTGCCTGCTGTCAGGATGGCGGAGCGGTGAGGGGGAGAGAAGCCGTGCCCGCAGCTGTCAGGATGGCCGAGCAGGTAGGAGATCGGAGCCGCTGTCATCCTGTCAGTTTCAGGATGACAGCGGCTCCGATCTCCTACCTGCTCGGCCATCCTGACAGCTGCGGGCACGGCTTCTCTCCCCCTCACCGCTCCGCCATCCTGACAGCAGGCAGCGCTCCCTCCTGCCCCCCCCCCCCATCCCCCTGAAGGGGGGGGGGGGGGGCAGGAGGGAGCGCTGCCTGCTGTCAGGATGGCGGAGCGGTGAGGGGGAGAGAAGCCGTGCCCGCAGCTGTCAGGATGGCCGAGCAGGTAGGAGATCGGAGCCGCTGTCATCCTGTCAGTTTCAGGATGACAGCGGCTCCGATCTCCTACCTGCTCGGCCATCCTGACAGCTGCGGGCACGGCTTCTCTCCCCCTCACCGCTCCGCCATCCTGACAGCAGGCAGCGCTCCCTCCTGCCCCCCCCCCCCATCCCCCTGAAGGGGGGGGGGGGGGGCAGGAGGGAGCGCTGCCTGCTGTCAGGATGGCGGAGCGGTGAGGGGGAGAGAAGCCGTGCCCGCAGCTGTCAGGATGGCCGAGCAGGTAGGAGATCGGAGCCGCTGTCATCCTGTCAGTTTCAGGATGACAGCGGCTCCGATCTCCTACCTGCTCGGCCATCCTGACAGCTGCGGGCACGGCTTCTCTCCCCCTCACCGCTCCGCCATCCTGACAGCAGGCAGCGCTCCCTCCTGCCCCCCCCCCCCATCCCCCTGAAGGGGGGGGGGGGGGGCAGGAGGGAGCGCTGCCTGCTGTCAGGATGGCGGAGCGGTGAGGGGGAGAGAAGCCGCCCCCAGGACGAGCTGTGTCGGCCGCACGGCGCCCTTGTTGCCATGGCGCCCTGTGCGGCCGCACTGCTCGCACACCCCTAAGGCCGGCCCTGCGCAGAAACATGCATGCACATATCTTCTTCTTATACTGTCCTGGCAATATGTATATATTTTAAATGTTGATTCAGCAGTTTCCAGGTCCCTTATTTTGCCATTTACCTTTGTTTAATTGTTTTTAATAAATGGAAGCTAATTTAGCTAATTTAAAAAGTAGTGAATCAATCTTTTCACTGAAAATGGGGTGAATAAATCCACGCAATAAACTCCATACTCTATAAAAAGATGGTGGTGCTTTTCAATATGGCATAAAAGTAGTGCTGAAGAGTAGGGGCTTGAGCTTCTTATGCCTCAACTTTGAAACACTCACTGACATTTCCAATATGCCAAGGAGAGTAGGTCCACTATGAACAGCGTAATATTGACTTCATTGTTTATGTAGATGAAAATGTAGAAATGAGAAGTGTTTTTTGTTCTTATATTGTTCTTTCAATGGATAGCTTCTCAATAAATTAAAAAAGTCAACAGAAGTCCTGACCAAAACAGATGAAGACTATTATCAGGAGAATATCAATGGACATGCAGCGAGGCTGAAGTGGGAAAGTATTTTGGAAAATTGTTATCTGGTAAGTATCCATTGTGCTCTTCAACCATTCCTGTCAGCAATTTGATTGAATAATAATAATAATAATAATAATAATAATAATAATAATAATACAAGTAATACAAAATAGTTTGAGATCCAATGAATGTTGTAGAACTTTATAGGCTTAATTACTATAACAGTACAAAGCATAAAAACAAGGTGTAGGATGCAGTGGCCCATAGTAACCACTCAGAAGTCATCTCATAGTTACATATTTACATAGTATTTGAGGTTGAATAAAGACACAGGTCCATCAAGTTCAACCTAGTGTGTGTATGTTTTGGATTCTGCATGTGTATGCGTGTGTACGAGTCCCCATGTGATCTTATTTTTTAAGGGTACCTTTACCCCTGTATGTTACGGTCTCTGACGAAATTGTCCAAATGCATTTTGAATGAGTCAACACTATCAGCTGATACCACTGCTTGTGGTAGAGAGTTCCAGACCCTAACCGCTCTAACTGAAAATAATCCCCTCTCCTAAAGACAACCTCTTCAGTGCCATTAACAAAAATCTTACATTCACCATAAAAATAGCGTGAGCGTATTAGACAAAAAGAAAGATCAGTTCAACCAGCCAACTTGCAAATTGCAAAAATGCAAAATAAAACAATCTTATATTCTTAATAGTAAAATCCAACAGCTATGTAATAGGGTCCACACTATAAAGATCAGAAAGGCATGCACTCCTTTATGAATGATCAGTGTTCCGTAGAGGAGGAATAAACCAATTAATTTGTAACAAATGAAAACAAATTACTGATGCAAATTTACTTCAACACAAACAGGACTTATATATTTAGTAAGGACCAGCAATGTATAAGTAAAGGATAGTGTGTTCTTTGTGGGACCAGTACAGTGCCATATGGTCAAAAATACAGCCAGTAATGTAAAAAAAATTCTATATTACACATTTTGTGGGACAATGCCCAATTCCTCCGAGCAAAACTACCATCAAATAAAGGTGTTAATATAAAACATACCAACTTATTAAAAAAAAATACTAGGGATGCACCGATACCGAGTACAGTACTCGGTACAAGTACTGATACTTTTCGAACTCCAAGACTAGACTAGAGAAAAACTCAAAAGTTAGGAGGCAGCTGTCATTTGTAAGGAGCACACGGAGCTCCTGGGATTTGTACATCTCTGTTTTAATGTACGATTTTGTTTTTATAAATTTAAATAAAGGGATGCACAGATACCAGTTTTGCGAGTACAAGTACTGGTACTTGTCCAAGTACTCACAGATACAAGTACTGATACATTTTTGTTTATTGTCATTTGACAGTTTTTCTAAAACAATATCGTCGAATGATTTCAGGACAGTGGTGGAACGCCAGAGCCAGGTCACAGCTGCAAACGCTGCAACCCTGGTAGTTATCGTGAAAGTGTCAAGTATCGGCATTGGTACTCGAAAAGTATCGGTGCATCCCTAATAAATACTAAGCTATATATTTAAAACAACAAATACACCTCTGCACTTATTAAAAGCAACAAACTATTCTTGCAAAACAAATCCTCAAAAAGAAAGATCAGTTCAACCAGCCAACTTGCAAATTGCAAAAATGCAAAATAAAACAATCTTATATTCTTAATAGTAAAATCCAACAGCTATGTAATAGGGTCCACACTATAAAGATCAGAAAGGCATGCACTCCTTTATGAATGATCAGTGTTCCGTAGAGGAGGAATAAACCAATTAATTTGTAACAAATGAAAACAAATTACTGATGCAAATTTACTTCAACACAAACAGGACTTATATATTTAGTAAGGACCAGCAATGTATAAGTAAAGGATAGTGTGTTCTTTGTGGGACCAGTACAGTGCCATATGGTCAAAAATACAGCCAGTAATGTAAAAAAAATTCTATATTACACATTTTGTGGGACAATGCCCAATTCCTCCGAGCAAAACTACCATCAAATAAAGGTGTTAATATAAAACATACCAACTTATTAAAAAAAAATACTAGGGATGCACCGATACCGAGTACAGTACTCGGTACAAGTACTGATACTTTTCGAACTCCAAGACTAGACTAGAGAAAAACTCAAAAGTTAGGAGGCAGCTGTCATTTGTAAGGAGCACACGGAGCTCCTGGGATTTGTACATCTCTGTTTTAATGTACGATTTTGTTTTTATAAATTTAAATAAAGGGATGCACAGATACCAGTTTTGCGAGTACAAGTACTGGTACTTGTCCAAGTACTCACAGATACAAGTACTGATACATTTTTGTTTATTGTCATTTGACAGTTTTTCTAAAACAATATCGTCGAATGATTTCAGGACAGTGGTGGAACGCCAGAGCCAGGTCACAGCTGCAAACGCTGCAACCCTGGTAGTTATCGTGAAAGTGTCAAGTATCGGCATTGGTACTCGAAAAGTATCGGTGCATCCCTAATAAATACTAAGCTATATATTTAAAACAACAAATACACCTCTGCACTTATTAAAAGCAACAAACTATTCTTGCAAAACAAATCCTCCAATTTAGCAAGCCTCGGTCCTTAACAATGGAGGGAACAATGAAGAATAAAAGGCATGTTTTAGAGGGTATGACTGTATTTTGTGGACAAATCACCCATACAGGAGGAAGCATGCGTTGTAATAAAGCTGCCAATACTGAAAGAAATCCAACCTAAAGCTTCAGTAGAAAAAGGAGGAAGTAAAACCCTTCCCTACAGTGTCATGTAATGCAAAAGCTAAACTGATCGCAGGTGCATATTGTTTCAGATACACTTTATTCCGGAATAGGGTACAGGCGTGATCAGTGTATAGACAGGCATATGTGCTCCACTATGGGCTAAACTGTACAGACGCAGTATAGATGAAGCAAAGGGGTCCACATGGAAAAAACAAACAAACTGCAGCTCCTGTGTTGGGGTCATATAATGGGAGAGGCCATCTACCAGAGGGACCCATCAGAGTACAAAATATGGACAAAAGTATATACTGTATCTAAAAACAATGGAAAAATATCTATTATATTGTTTATATTGAATTTCTAGTTGTATCATGGCAATTTAATTGCCCCTTGACATGCATTTGTCTATGTAATTTAATTTGATCATTAATTAATGACTGTGTTATCGATTTTGTTTTTGCATACATTTTCATGTGTTTTATTGTTGGATTTCAGAGTATCCAAGATCTTGAGAAAGAAAGAATACAAATCCTATCCCATATACTAACATTGTATAACCAGCATGTTTCCAGCTTTGGGCAAACACTCAGTGTGGTAAGTGATCTTTGACTTTTTATGTTATGTAGTATATTACAGTTGTGTGATTCTCTACTGCATTAAAAAGCAACCACTAGAAAGATGGGATTTAAGGATATTGCTTAGAGAATCATCATGTCAGACTTTAATGGTACCCTCATACACATATATACTTTTAAAATAAATGAAATGGAAAAAAGTATATTTGTGTATGAGGGTGCCATTAAAGTCCGTCATTCTGTAAACAATTTCATTTGTGAATCACAAATGTAGGTACTTGCCCACTTTGAGAAATATTCTTTAATATTTCATTGTTAAAGGGTATTGCCATAATGACATCTTGGTGCCCAAGAATAATATCATACTGACTGTTGGAGTCCAAGAACAGGGGCACTGTGGCCCCTGTGGTCCTAGGAAATGGCGCTTGTGGTCCTAGGAAATGGCACACTAATAGCTGAGCCCAAAGAGAATACCATGGGAGAATACCACCGTATGTAGTCCCAGAACATTAGCCAACTAGAGGTCAAAGGGCAATGACAACATATTCTGTAGGAGGATTCAACAAATAACTATAAAGCATTACCATGACTTCACTGAATCTCTATGTTTTGTTTGAAGAATAAACATTATATACTCACCTCATTCTAAAAAAAGTTAGAATCTTTACACTTTGCTTCCGTGATTTTTTTAAATAAGATTTTATATGAGTTTTTCTCAGTTACCACATGGTCCACTTTTCAAGAAACGCTGGAGCCCAAATTGTATTTTAAAATCGAACTCCAGGCATAACTGTATCACATTAGCCTCCTCTAGTCCCCTATACAGGACCCAGTTAGACTCTGCTATGTTGCTGCACATGTGCTGACAGTGAACATGCAGACAGGAGAATGATAGGATAATTGTCCTGGTTTTCTTTTGATATCCAATCAGCAGGCAGTGGGTGTGTTTTTGACCAAGCTTTGCTGCTCTCTGTGGTGTCTGGGAGGGGTGTCAGGAGAACAAAACTGCTTGCAAAGAATTACAAATCCTCTGACATTTAAAACAGCTTTCATATGTGTATTTGAACTGTGTATTTAGCTGCTTGCTTAGAGTTCAGCCTCAAAGCCCCGGTTGTAATGCCTAGTAGTTATCTCTGGCTTTATTGTTTATTTAACAAGCTTCACAAGTATATTATTTTATGATAAGAATATTTATATAATGTTTAAGGAAATTCAGTTATTGGTAGTGCTAACCTTTTGCCTCTTAGTTCATCAACAGATAATTAAATGCAAACAGATTTTTTTTCCTGGTTGCCAAGCTGAAGCGCATAAAAAGATACCAATGTTAATAAAATGAATAGAGGGTTATATATTAAGGGCGTGGAAAGAACAGGGACAGTATGTGTAATGTAGTTACTGCACTGGAGGGCTGGCTGCTTGTAGCCTAAAGGTCAAGCCTGAGAGGTCCATCTAATAGGAGCACCAAGTTTAACAAATCAGGCAAAGGACAATGGGGAAGGTATAGTAGACATTGTAGCCATAAGGCAGCCTTTGTCCACTAGGGTACAGTGGCATCCTGGGGTTCCTTCTGACTTCCTCAGGGATGCCTGGAAATTTTCGAAGAGCGTCATGTCTTTCCATGGTGCAGGTAGGCTTCCAATGTTAAGGGGCTCCTGATATAAAAGAGGGGACTCTGATGTGAAAAAGGGGTCTCTGATTTGACCTGCCTAGTGTGAGGGGGGACTGATGTGAAAGATGAGGACTCCTGATGCAAAGGAGGGACTCCAATGTGTGGCAGGAGAGGGGGGGCTCTGATGTGAAGGGAGCTACTAGTGTGTGAAGGAAGACTCTGATGTAAAAGAAGGGGCTGATAATTGAAAGTGTGGCTCCTGATGCAAATGGGAACTGATGCAAAAATGGGGGCCCAGGATCAGCATATCCTTTCGGAGAAAATGGTTTCTCGTATGGACCAGTAAAAAACAATCTATGCTAGCTAAGTATGTACAATGCGCTCCATGGCCTTGTTTACCAACTAATGCCGATCGCCACTTGCGATCCTCTCGCTATAGTTGTAAATATGAAAACAATGATTTTCCGGACCTTCCATGAATTAAAACCCTGTCTCTGCCATCCTGAGATTTAACCAGCTCTCCCACTCAGCACAGCTCTGTTTGCCAGGGCAGGAGACCTGATGTTATTTCTGCTGCAGTTAAGTAACACTTACTGGTTTTGTCCCTCACCTAGCCTGTGACTGGACGGTGAAAAGAGAAGCAGCAGATTCATGAGCACATCTCTCTTCCACTCTGCTCTCTCCCACTATCAGCAAGCTCTTGGCACAGCAAGAACAAATGGTTGGCTCCTTATGCTCCTTCTCCCTCCTCCAGTCTGAGCTTTTCTGTACAGGGGACTGCAAGAGGCTCATGCCAGGCCAAAGTCAGGCACTTACACTGGTTGCATTTTTAAAATATATTTAATAATGTATTTATTTATTACAGAGCTTCATTCATTTGTGTCTTTTTATCGTTGATTGGAATTCAGCTATAACATTCTGTCTGTGTCTCCATTTAGGAGATTTTTCTGTCAGATTTTAAATTTGTCTGCGTTCCCATAGGGGACCTGGACAGGATATGAGAGGAAATTGCCCTCCACAGAAGATCTAATTCTTCATAACACTATTTGATAATAGTAAACTCCCCATTATCCAGCATTCACGCAACCAGCACTCTCAAGCAACCGGCAAAATAAAATACTTTTTTTGTGGTTGCTTGATAGACATGTACACACTAAAAAAATGTTGTTAGCAGCTAAATGTTGCTAACAAAATTCTCTGTTTATATCTAGCTGCTTATGTAAGCAATGGGAAGCAATTGCCAGCCTGGTATTGGCTATTTCAAATTGCAATAGCCAATAGCAGGCTGGCTATTGCACGCGCCCACTGGCCGTTATTTACATTCATCTTCCAGCTGTGCAATCTAGCCATCGGCCGCAGCAAGACGAAAACAGAAACCTCTCAGGTCTGTTCCTCTGCTCAGTGGGCTCTTCTGCTCAGCAGGTGGGTGCTATAGGCTAATTTGAATTAGCCATTAGCAGTCTCACCAATGCTCCCTTCCCACTGCCCGCTGTTTCCATTCTCCTGACTGCTGCGGTATCTAGTCAACCAGGGAATGGGCCAACAGGGGTGAGGGTGGGGAGGGGGTGGTGGGTGTGTGTCTGCGGTTGCTTGAGTGTTGCTATTAACTCTCAAGCACCTAGAAACTACAGTTATCTGGCACCTACCGATCCCCGTGGTAACTGGATAACTGGGAGTTTACTGTATTTGGTTTTGTTTATGTCTCCTTTGGATGGAATCCCTCTCACTTTTGTATTTTAATTCTTCTTATTGCCATATATCTTACAGTGTCAAAATCAAATTGATCAGGCCATTAAAAACATTGATGTTGAGAAGGATATTCAAGCATTTATGGAGGAAACCACCATTTTTACTGAAGACAGTAAATCAGAATTTCTGCTCCTTGATTATTATGTAAGTAGTTATTCAGTAACACCCCCCACCCCCACCCCGAGGATTTTTACACGCTTTGTGTCTACATATTTGCAACTCTTTTTGGCCTCCTTGTTATGTGATAGGAGGAAGATGGCTCCGTTTCTATGGATCATGAGAGAAGAGTAGCTTCCATCAATGGGAAACTAGAACGACTTCAGAATGACATTGATAAAGCTGTGAAAGACAAAGATGGTAAGAAAGAGGACTGGTCTTCATTTTCATTATGTTCCATCACCAAGTTCTATTATATAGCTTGTTAAAGCTGGAACAACAGAACATAATATAATGCAAATGCCAACCAATGAGGTGTTGATTTTCTTTCCCAAGTCTGCCAGACTAGTAAATAAATTCAGTTGCTTCTTATGACTAACCGCTCCATTTTATTTGCCTTTGATTTTTCAATATGATGTGTCAGGATTCCTGGGCCATAAAGTGAATTACTCCTTTGTTGCTATGGTAGACAGCAATGGTTCCAGTCACCTGTGAATTCACTGTTCCCATGCTGGCAGTTAAAGTTGTAATCAAAATGATTCCACCCCCATTGAAAATCAGGTTTATTGGCAGAATTGACAGACTTTCAGCTGTTTACAATGAACAGATCAACAAATGTTTCAAATGGTTTCCCCAAATTCAAATGAAAATGCAACTTTTAATGGCTTCTGGAGTCTCAAAATTATTCCACCCCTTATGATGGCAAGTATCTTTAATACTTAGTAGAGCACCCGTTTGCTGTTATAACCTGCTGCACGCACAATGCATAGCCAGACACCAGCTTCTGGCAGCATTCGTGAGGAATTTCATGAGCAATGGCCTCCAGTTCACTAATATTCTTGGGTTTGAGTGCTGCAACCGCCTTCTTCAAATCCCACCAGAGACTTTCTATGGGGTTCAATTCAGGTGATTGTGATGGCCACTGTAGAATCTTCCAGGACTTTTTCTGCAACCAAGCCTTTGTGGAATTTGAGGTATGCTTGGGAACATTGTCCTGTTGGATGGTCCAATGACGCTCAAGCTTCAGCTTCCTCACAGATGGCGTGACATTTTCTCCTATGTTTTCCTGATACATCAATGAATCCGTCTTTCCTTCCACACGCTGCAGGTTTACGGTGCCAAAGGATGTAAAGCAGTCCCAGAGCAGCACCAAGCCACCACCATGCTTAACTGTATGAAGAGTGTTCTTTTCAGCGTATGGTTTACTCTTCTTTCTCCAGACGTACCACTAATTTATACAGCCGAAAAGTTCCTGTTTTGTTTCATTGCTCCACAGAACAGAATCCCAAAACCTCTGTGGCTTATTTATATGATTTTGAGCATATTTGAGCTGACTTTTCTTGTGCTTTTGGGTCAGTAGTGGTGTCTTGTGCTACACCACTTTCACTCCAGTCATCTGGCTAGACCTAATATCACAATAAAATGATCAGGTGTCATAGCCACACACCGGGAATGGGGAAGAAGAGGTTAAAGAGACAGTTTGCCCACAGTCTGCATAAGTACACCCAGTACTGAACTAGAAGGGTAGGCTAATCTATGGCCCATACAGTCTGATTCTAAAGCTAGCCATGCACCAGTCGAATTTTATTCTAAAAAAAATAGTTTTGGAACATTTGTTCGATTTTCTAGTCTAGCTAGTAGGGTCAAATTGTCTATCAATTTCTACTGTAGTGCCCAAAAAAATCAGGATGGAATTTTTTTCTCAAATGAAGGAAATTCTAACAGTCAAAGTCGTTGTCCATTTATTTCCAAATTCGCCAGTTAAAATCAAATAAACAATTTTATTGACATTCTACGAGTCTTTGATTACAATACTATATGTTTTGACAAGATTTTTGAATGTTCGTATGGAAATCTCCCTGTGCATGGCCAGCTACGCAGTACACTGCTCCACCATCTAAAATGCACAAACTGTGTAGGGATAGCAACAATAAAGGACCACCCGAATAGCATCCTAACTACATTGGCAGGCATCATGGAGCCTGGAATCATTTATTGTACACAGGAATGTGTTACTAACAGTAAGTAACATAATGGGGTCTATTTATAAACACATCACCATGCAAATATCTGTGAACGTTGGCCCTGTGCGAAAATGTGCCAAAAAGAATATTCTTTCGTTTTTTTTCTTTACAAGGGAATGAATCTTTGAATGTTTTTTTCATGTAACATTGCAATATGGCACTAGATGCACCTAAAGGAGCACAGGAAATAAGTAGTTATTTTCTATGCTCCTCAGGGCCATCTACTGGCCACAGTTCAACATTACATGAAAAAGCATTCAAAACGAAAGAATCTGTTTTTGCATATATCAGCACAGAATGAGTGTTCACAGATATTTGCAGGGCTGCTCCATTTATTAATACACCCCAATTTGTTGGTTGCTGTATGCAAAACCCCCGCTCCTGGCAAACCTGCCGCCCTAGTCCACCACTTATATATACGAAATCCATCCCTGCACACTGGTAGTTCTGCTGCCTTTCATTCAAATTGGTGTACGAGACAACAGTGATGACATTAGATTGTATATCAAAGTTTTGATTACTTATTTTTTTAAATAACAAGTATACAAAAACAACCTCACAGAAATGTATGTTGTTCCAGGGTTGGAGAAAATGCTGAAAGCCTATAAAGAAAATCCCGCATTTTCTGATGTGAAGAATGAGGAAGAGACGACCATTCTTCTAGAAGAGGTATGTATTAATCAAAATGTATGCACACACATAAGAGGGAATGTCAGTTGTTTAGCATAGATTTCAGTCCCATTCTATCACTATTTATATACATTTCTCTGCAGTGCTTCTTTCTGTTTCTGAAACAATTAACCTACAAAAAGGATATACCATTTTCGTTTACCAATAATTTGCAGCATTTACAAAATTATCACTCATTGATAGACCAGATGATGATACATTTATTGTGTTTTACTATAAGGGCCCCTACCCACCTATGTGTGCATTTTCAGGTGTCTCAATATGTATTAATGCATTGCATTGCATTGCATTGCTCATTTATTTTTAATGGGCCTTATTAGACCAAAAATGCATTATTAGACCAAAAATTTAGCCTAAAATTAGACCAAAAATGATTTAGATGGCGCCGAGGGGCACGGAAAATAATTATTAATTAGTGACCATAATGCTGTATTTTCCCAATATTACATTTAACCTGAAAAGAAAATATACTAATAATATTTGTGTTTGCCTCTACCTGCGCAGCACAAATGTACATGGAGTTTCACAGGACGAATGGCTTTGCAATTTTTTTTATATATACTCCCCATAGTGTTGTGGTGCTGCACATTAACCAATAGCATTATGCGTGTTACCACACGGGCATTTATGTATGTGAAGGTACACGGTTAAATACGCAATAAAAAAAATAGAACTGAGAACTCTGAAAAATACTAATTCAGCCAATTCTATAATCCAGATGTTCCTGCCAGAAACTTAACATGTCCTAAACAATTGTTTGTTTCATTGTGGTCAAGACGTTGATTGCATAGTGAAGGAACAGCAGTTTACTGATGAGGTCATCTTTGTACTTTCTCCTCCAGTGAGGAGGAGAACTATGCAATGCAGAACAGGCAGACTAGCTTACACTGCTGTTCCTGTCCTTTACAGGTAGTTAGCACAATGTAGTAGATAAAAGTGCCAATTAAAATACATGTAAGTATTTTTGAGTTATATGTAATTGAATTAAAGGGGTAGAAAGATTTCGATCTCTGTCTTTTTTTAAACCTTTTTTGGGAGGTTATACTCGTTTCCAGTGTGATAACCAGGTCATGAAAATAGAGAAATCACCACGATAGGGGCACAGACAGCACTGAGGGTTCACTTCTGACCCTTCCCCACGCTACTCAATACTAAAAATAGTGATCAATTCTTTTTGCCGATGTATCAGAATGATATATTGATATATTCAGTGACCCCCAACGATCACTCTTTGGAGCGCCATAGTTTTGTTCTCAATAGAATCCTTTTAAACAAGGACCTCAAATATTTAGAACCAATCCAATTGGGATCTTGGCTTATTGTCTTCAAATCTAACTTCTAGGTTGCAGAGTGATATTCTAAAATGTGCAGATTATATTTCTTATAGACCAATCTGAAAATAAACCTTCTTGAAGCAAATTACTTCAAACTGTCCTTGACACTAGCTGAGTTGGAGCAGCAGTCTCTCCCAACACATCCGTGCAGTGAGCGAATGGTCAAGTGGAGAGAAAAGGTAATTTCAAATTATAACAGAATGCATATATGAAAATGTGATTGTTCATAGGACTAAAAATAATCTGCGAGGCTAGTGGACAGTATTAACCGTTATTTTTAAAATATATAAACAAAGGGTTTTACAAGGATTGACATATGCCTATGCATCATGTGCTACTTCACTGGGGCCCAGAGGAACACGGGTGTTCAGCTGGAAGTATATGGGAAGGCAGAAGGTGGCAGGTGGACAGGATAGAGTAGGATCATTCTCTTTTACTTCCCATCTGTGTCCCTCAGTACTATGTGTTGTTGCTGTGGTAAGGGACTGGGGCAATTGTTATGAGCATTATTATAGAAAGTGATACCGGTATCACTAATATAGGTAAGGTTGCAAATGGTGTAAGGTGGCAGGGCACTGTGACAAGATGGGCACGTGTGCTTGCAGACACAACATATTATACATAGCCAGTGAGTGTTTTGGGAGGAAGACTGGCTATTTGACACCAAGGCAAGAGTGAATGTTCAACATGGAGCAATGATAATGGGTATAAAGCAAAAAGCCAAACTTTTATCTGAATAAGGCCCCCTGCAGTCTATTTCTTCCATGAGACACGTCTGCTCAGTCTCACATCCCGGCCACGCCCCTCCTATTTCTTCCACTTTAGGAGGAATTTTGTTACCCTCTCTTATGTAAGATAAGTGAACCTAAACATTTCTTTCTATTTTTTCCTTACTAATAAAAAAAAAGCATACCTGTTATGGCTGCACATATTTTAAACTGGCCAAAAGGCTACAGCAAGTACCTCTAGTTGTATAGTTCAGTCATCACTTTATTTTCAGAATGCCCACAGAGCCTCAAACTGCATTTCAATATTATTATGAAGTCAATACAGAGTTTATGTTATGGTATAGTATGGGGTAGAGCATTAGTTAGACCTATTTTTAATAGTAACTCTGCGTTAACAGTGCGTTAATCAGAATTCTGGGCGAATAATGCACTGTACCACGCAATCGCACCTACCGCACGTTCTGGTGTGGGAGGTGCGTCGCATTGCCATTCATTTGAATGGCACCCCAAAAGCACCTCCCAGCCACAGTTCGATCGCCCGCACCGGAACACGCACTACTGCGACTTGGGTCATGACTTGATGACCAATTTCAAATGTGGGTCCTGAGGTTACGCAGGTTGAGAACCACTGATTTAGAGCATGTTTGTCTTACTTTCTTGCAGGGATGTCAGCTGTGCTCTGTGCAGGTATCCCGGTCTATAAATACCACCAAGCTAAGGCGGGGTTGCAGTATGAGGATATCGACCAGGAGCTCTGGATACAGCAACTCCTCAGTTAATGACTATTTTATAGAATCTGATGACATGGATTTTCCCAGCAAACCACCAAGAGGCTTAACCAAAAGATCTTCTAAAAATCAGCGTGGCTCAATGAAGGAACATGGAGGTGACTCTGGTAAAATTATAACTTTATCAAAGCTGAAGCTATAATATTTATGTATTACAGGTATAGCACCAACAATTTAGGCAGTGCTTTACATACATACTGCACAATTAGACATGTAAGCTGGCAAAAAAATTGTTTTGTTTTGGATTTGTCATTTTTCAGTTTTTGGGTACAAAAATCTATTTGTTTCGTTATTCAGATTCAGAATTTTTGTTTTCATTTCGGCTGAAGTAAACGATATTTATGAACGAACGTGCGTTGCGGAAAAGGGTTACTTTTTTCTTTTTAGCTTTTGACAATTCATTTAAACAGCGTGCCCCCTCCCCCCCAATTCATACCAGTCCCAGTAGCAGGCTGGCTATTCCACCAGCTCACTAAGCAGAGGAGCGGAACTAAGAGAGAACTTCCTTTCTCGGTGTCCGCTCCTCTGCTTGGTGGGCAGGTGCAATAGACAGCCTGCTGGTGGCTATTGCAATTTGCAATAGCCACCA
>NW_017307474.1:316462-366081 GCF_000935625.1 Nanorana parkeri | reverse complement strand
TATATATATACCCATTTATATTGCACTATATATATATATATATATATGATGGTAAGGATTGCTGTCTTGGGGCAGGCTTAGTGTTTATGTTGAGTATCCTCAATGGAGAAGCTCTTTAAAAATGAGAAATTGAACAGCCGCTATCATGTGACATGAATACAGTGTAAAACATATTTGTATGTAAATGATGTCTCAACCCTATAACTTTACTTACAGACATGGAGACTAGTGAAAATAGCCATATTTCATGCCGTGTCTTATACCCATATGAGCCTCAGAGGAATGATGAGCTGGGCTTACAAAAAGGTGGGTGTAAAATACTCAGTTTGCTATATTCTTTAAATGTAATTTGTGGAGTTGGTCATCTTTGACATAGGCAACATGCATAATTAGACCTCTCCAATAGGAATAAGAGCAGTATGCAAAATACACATTACAGCCAGTTATAATTCATTATGTATTGTTCACTGCTGTGACTGGAGCCTGACTGGATGCTTTAGCTTAGTGCACCTTGCACATCATTGTTGCTCTTTGCACAGCTTTATTAACACCTTTGTAACTGCAATACACCTTTTTAAGTCCACATGTAAAATTCCCCTTACCATGAGAATGTTAATAATCCTAAAGCATCTTTTTGATTTATCATCTACTTTGCATCTATGATTTATTGAACTGGAGACATTGGGATTGATTAACTAAAGGCAAATAGGCTGTTTACTTTGAAAGGGAATTCACACTTTGCAAGGGAAGTCTCCCCTTTGCTTAGTGAATGAGGTGAGTCTTCCATCACCCAATCATGTGCAAGCAAAAATGCTGTTTTTTTATTTTCCTTGCTCTTTTCGTAGTGGAATTTCACCACATTCACTAAGCTAAGAGAAACTTCCACCTGCAAAATGCAAATTCCCTTACAAAGTGAACAGCCCATTCGCATTGTTGCATACAATCTCTGCTATTGCTCTAAAGCAATAAAAAATAGCAAAAGTTGTATAATACTATGTTTTAACTGCTGCTGTGACCTCCTTTTAGTGGAGAGTCTGGCTACCCATACCAACTGCCATTGTTTACATAGTGTCTGCTAAAGGGGCTTGAGGGAGAGACATTCCAGGAGAGCAAGTATATCAGAGGCTCTGCCTGCACATTGATTCTCCACTTCGGTAGAGAACACATGGTCCCAACATTGGAAGGAGCCGAGAGCAGCTGTTTGGTCTGAAGGTAGTTGTTATGTTCAGACATAATCAGGTTAGGGTGAATGCTCTGCTGCTATAACTGGACCTCTGTGTAGAAAATTCCTGCTATACATTCTAATGCCAAATAACATAGATATTAACTGTGCCTACAGGTGACATGGTTATTATTCACAAGAAGAGTGATGATGGATGGTGGTATGGAACGCTGAAAGGAAAGAAGGGTTATTTCCCATCGACATACATTGAAGAAGACCCTGACAATCAGCATTCAAATGCTTAGTTTAAAGTCTATTTTATTGTTTATAGGGAAATCAAAAAGCATGTATATATTGGCTTTATTTGACGTTTTTGGGATTCTCCCTTGTGAACAACTTCAATACAGGTGGAAAATAGATTGCTTTACTTTATGATGAAGACTAATGCCCCCCATTCTATTATGGATTTATAGTAAATCTTGATAAAGTTGGAAGGCGCAGTTTGTTGTCATACCACATGTCGTAGTGTACTGCAGCACAGGTGCACCAAGTGTTTGCCGGTTTCATGCTTTAGGTTGAAATTCAAAATGAATGGCTCTACAATACGCTACACTATTGTAGCAATGCACATAACCACAACAAATAGGTATAACCACAACCGAACTTGGATCTTGGGGAAAGATCTAACCTCTGGAGTCCAACCAGAAGTTGACCTACCCTAAAAGTCTCCTGCTTGAACTTTGCCATTTACATAGCGTAGGGAATATAATTATCTTTTTTATTTTAGACTGTGTACTTTTTAGGAGATTCATCCTCTTTATTTTCCTGTTTACAAATCCAGGTTTTTACAGTTGTCTCCGGTGAGGGTGATTCTAATAAGCACGGCTGTTTCAACAACAACTCTCTAAAAGGGGATTTTCCTTCCCTTTCTAGAGTTTTCCTCCTACTTCATACAACATGTGTCTCCAGTACAGTCAGTGAAAGGAAATCTCCACAAATCGTTATTAGACATTGTAAAAAAACCAAAAAACTGACAGGGATATTTTAATCGTTCCCTGCTCTTTCTTAAACAACATAAACTATGTTGACTATAGATACACATTAATTACAATCCACATACTAATATGAAATACTGTATATCTCTCTTTTCTAGGGTTTTAACGTAATCTTTTAATTATTAAGTATAAATAAAGTCATAAAGAAACTTAACCAATAATGCAATATACGGTTCTTCAGCATACTGTGTAGAATATGGCTTTATAATGTATTTGATTATAAAAAAAATATACACAGTTTATACTACTTTGATAAATGAAGGCATGGAAAAAAAATCAGTGACTGTACAATTTGTAAAGTTTTTCTTTTGTAAGTGTTTTTTTTACAACCAAGATGTAAGAAATGTTCTTTAAAGAAGAGATTAAAGTTTGTATGTGTGCAGTGTTCAGATGGCCATTTATATTGCAATCTTATTGTGCACTCGGTGCAGACTCCTTTGGATTTAAAATGGAGCTTGATTTGAAGGGTCCACTTATCTGGAGGTAGTCCTCCAACCCAAAAAAACACAAAATAGCTAAAAAATATATATACTATGAATAGAAAAAAAATACTTAACTTGGACCTTGGCTTCCATCCTCTTCTGGTGATGTCCCTGTGCTTTACTGTTGCCTCCTGGGAAAACTGGGTACTTCAAGTGCCACAAAAATAAATAAAATCACTCTTTCACATAAGTTTTTTTCTTTCGTCTATTAGTTTTTTTTATATATAGCTTTCATGTAGTGCTTTTATTTAGTTTATTTTTTACCAACAACTAGATATTACACAGCAAAACCTAATTCAATTTATATCAGCCTAGATATTAACTTTTTTTAATTTTAGGCTATGTTCACACTATATGTGGTGACTGCTGTTTTTCCATACCCGATCAATGCCAGTCACTCCAATGGCACATAGAAACAGCACATAGAAACAATATTTTCTATGTGCACTGTTCATACTGCAAAGCTGCCTTCAGATGGGTTGCAGTGCTTTGCAGAAAAATGCAAAAATGCCGCATTTTTCTGCAATGAACTGAAGCACACCCGATGTCAGTGCCATTCGCGCTGCAGCTGCACTGTGGTAGATAGATGTGAAATGTGACATTTCAATAAAGTTTGAAAAAAAGGTTAATAGTGCCTTCCATTGTTACAAGACAAGGCACCGCCCCCCACCGCCAGCACAGAATGGACACCAGCCTGCACACTAAAATTAGACATTTCAGTGTGCAGGCATGTATGAACCTTAGTGCTGGAAAAAGGAGGCACACAGGAATTAGTTGACTAAAGGCAAATAGGTTGTTCACTTTGCAAGGGAAGTTTTCCTTAGTGAACGAGGTGAAGCTCTGCTGAATTTCATCGCCCAATCATGTGCAATCAAACATACTGTTTAAAAAAAAAATTATTTGCCTATGAGTGGGTCTTTTTTTTTTTTTTAATAATATTTATGAAAGAAGACCCTACGAGTGGGTCTTCTTTCATTCTTTGCAAAGTAAATTTTCACCACATTCACTAAGCTACGGGAAAATTGTCTTGCAACGTGAAAACTTCCTTGCAGTCTACTTGCCTTTAGTAAATCAACCTCACAGACTGACACAGCTCCTGATTTCCATCAAAATGTGCAGCTGCAACTTTCAGATTTTTCCTGCAATGCCACCTGTTGGTATAATATGGTGCTGCGTTGTATGCATAAATCGTTATGGAAACAGTGGGTATGATTTACTAAGAGAAAATATGCTGTTCACATTGCAAAGGAGTTTTCACTCTATAAGTGAGTTTTCCCTTAGCTAGGTGAAGGAGGAGACGTTCTGCTGACTTCCATCATCCAATCATGTGCAAGCAAAGATACTTTTTTTTTCAATTTCCCTTGCACATGATTGAGCATTCTTTGCAAAGAAAATTTTCATCACACCCACTAAGCTAAAGGAAAATTCCCAAAGGGAACAGCGCATTTGCCTTTCATAAATCAATCCTATTGCATTTTTCTGGTCTTCATTATTTTAAAAGTGATGCAAACAGCAGTGGGAGGTGAGGATCCTTCTTTATCATTACTTACTTGGATCCAAGGCAAACAGGCAATTTCAATGTTTTCTTAGAACTCGAGATGATAAATAATATAGAGCATTTCCATTATTTTCCGGGGGATATGTAATTTTCATGAATACTTCTCCATGCTGCATAATAATTTTATTTGCATAACATATCGACTATATGTAGCATATGCCCTATAATAAGCATTTTAGCATTGTCGTCCGCTGCAGTTTTTTTGGCTTCTTCAACAATATCAGTAACAATGAAATGTCTGGCATGTGTCTCCACAATAAATCACAAGGCCCACTTCACTTTTGTTTGATTCAGACATCAAGTGCTTTTTTTTCCCAGCCATCTATTGTTTTCCATTGTCTTTTCAGAGAGATCCTTATATAATGTGAGTCAAAGCCAGGAACCAAGAAGCTCTTGGGAAAGTACAAACATTCATTTTTTTTGTACTTTGCACATTCTGTTTGTCATTTTGTTCTTTTAGCTTCATCTGATATTTGTTGACCTGTCAGTCTCCGATCTATCCAATTTTCAAAATCCCCACAGGAGCCAAAGGGAAAGCTAAACCCTCAGAAAGTGTGGTCCAATTTACCTTTACAGGGAATATATTTAATTCTTTATTCCTCAAGGAACCCTAGATACATTCTGGTGTCTTTGTTGAAGCAAGCTAAAAGTTTTTAGCAAATAGCAATATAAAGTTTTCTTTAGTAAAATACCTGGGAATTACTTTTACACTATTTCAGAGCTCTTACAGTAGAGAAAACATTTTGCAGATGGAAATTAAAAGGTTTCCATCTTCACAACAGAGAATGGCTATGTGTTTCTAGAGATTAACTTTTAATGAAGCTATACTCTGAGACCGACTGAGAGTGGCCAGTGAGGTTTTAAAGAAGACGTACCGCCACAAGAATAAAATATTTGTTAAACCCCACAGAGATGCGAAGATAGGTCACCAGCAATCCAAAGTGCAGAGAATGTTGTTTATTGCAAATAACATCACATAAAATTGCCATAGAGGGTCCCTTCCTCAATGTGACACAGTTAAGCCCCCCAGGGATCCCAGTGCATATTGCACTTGTCCATGTTTAAATCTGTGCTTCCTGAGCAACATTGTCAGATAGCTGTCCCTCCTTGTGTATCTGACCATACTGAAGAAAGGAGACAACATTTCTGAGTGACAGCTTAGAGGTAAGAGAGTGTGACGGAGAGTGCACCCAGAGCCTGCACAGCCACGGCACCCCTTCTCCTGTAAGCTACCAGCTCTCCTTCTAATCCTGCATCCATGTCCGTACCTTCTGTGTTCACTTGCATGTACATGAAACATTAGCTTTAGTAAGCTACTATTTCGGAGGAGGTAAGACTATCAAGCTGTCAGTTTCTGTTTTCTTGTGAATTCTGCAGCCGCTGTAATTCACAAGAAAACAGAAGCCAACAGAATGGTAGTTTATCCCCTCTGAAATAGCAAGAAAGTTTGGGTTTAGTAAAGCAAGTGTTTTATGTACATATAAGGCAGCAGAGGAGACACAGACAGGGCTGCAATATTAAACTGAGGACTTCAGAATGCAGAGGGGCGGGGCTTCAGTGCTGGCTGTACCTCCCCTCTAGGAACAACCATATTTTGGGTTTCAGAGGAGGAGCTGCAGTCAAGCCTTGCAGCAAATAAAATGTAATTTTATTCACTAACCACTGCTCAGATGGGAATGGGGGCAAGTACAATGTGAACTGCGTCCACTGGGGACATGTAACCGGTATTTAATACTTGTGACACTTCTTCCTTAAAAAGTATAGTATTTAGAGATTAAAATGTACGCTGCTGGCTCCACTGAAAACACTGATTGCTCAGCTCATTGTCTTCTCATGGCAGAGAGAGGTGACTGTCAGTCACCGATCCCCACAGGGATTCCCCCCCTCCCCACTCCGATCCTCCAGCACTGACTGGAGGAACAGGCAGGAAAAGGGGCAGACACAGCTGGCTCTAGAGAGGGAGAGCTAGCTGTCAATCAGGCAGCAGGGTGGATCCCAACAATATTTCTGGCTGCAGCGCAGCTCTGCGCTGTCAGCAAATAGTGGGAAGTAGCCCTTTAGATGCTGATTTTGGGTCACAGGAGTAGATTAATAAATGTACTGCTTTGATCCAAAAGTGGACTAAAGCCAAAAAAAAAGGTCTGGCTTCAGTTCTTTTTTACAGACTGTAAATTTTAGAGCTTAGCCATAAAACTAGAGAAAATCAGGCCCTAGTAAAAAAAAAATGCTATAAAACCAGGGAGGGACGCAGAAGATACTTTTCTGGCAAGTAAAAAGAGAAAACATGTACTGTTGAAAGTTTAATTTGGAGTTCAGCATCACTTTACACTAGCTTTTAATGTTCCCATAAGGGTCATTTACTAGGTATATGGTAATCATTTTATCTCTAGGACACATCTTCAGTTTCTTTATTTTTCTTTATTATATCCTGTACTGAGAGTACTCGGAGAAGTTTGGGAGCCTCCACTCTTGACTTCTCCTTCAGAAAATGTTAATTCAAGTAGTGGATTCAGTAGCAGAAGTCACTCTCCTAGAATAATTTCCAAATACTGAGATCTGATTTTTCTTATTTTACTTGCTGCATGCTGGTATGGGTTTCAAAAGGAGGTCCTCAGTGGTAGGCTGCATATTTCTTTGTCTCATTGAAGTCCTTCAAGACTTTGTACTTCTAATTCCAAATTATATATCATGTATAAACATTATAGAAATAAATATATATTATTATGTATGAACAAGGGAGCAAAGTAAAGTGAACTCCAGGCAAACAGCTTGATACACAGTTAGGACATTTATTTGAATTGTGAATTTAGGACGTTTATTTATAAAAAAAAATTGCATAGCTAATTTGTCCAGGCATGCAAATTCATTCTGTAAGAGTAACCAGCTGATGAGAGAATGGAGAAAAAGAAGGGGAAAAAAGGGTTTGTGGAGAGATAGATGTGACCCATGCATGTGTAAAAGTTGTATCAATTTATTGAATATAAAATACAAAATACAGTCTCAGGCCGATTGCTTCTAAATATATATATACATAATAAAAGCCATAATCATCAAATATACAAAAATACAGAATCCAAATACATAACTGGCATGATAGTCCCGGTAGTCATTATTGTTCAAAATTACATGATCCGATTGTATATGTAAAAAAAAAAAACATGATTGTCTCGATTGTCCCAACGCGTTTCGCAAAGTTTAGCTTCTTCAGGGGACCGGTATTTAACATTCATGCATCAGCAGTGTCTAAAATAAAAATTAATATGAGGAGGGGCGAGATGATCAGGTGGCTAAAGCACAGCCAACCACCCCACCCCATCCCTTTTCCGGCCTGGGACCCCAGGGCATCAAGGGGAGAAACGCCTGGGAAACTTCACGGAGGCCCAGCCTGCCCCGCTGGGATGTCTCTACAGAAGGCTCTACATGTGTCTACATGATATAACTCAAGTCCATAATGTGGATAGCAATGCCATACCCTCTACCGAACCACAATAGCTGACTATTGATATGGTCCAGAAACAGATAGACACTCCCCTTGATGCCCTGGGGTCCCAGGCCGGAAAAGGGATGGGGTGGGGTGGTTGGCTGTGCTTTAGCCACCTGATCATCTCGCCCCTCCTCATATTTGTTTTTATCTCAGACACTGCTGATGCATGAATGTTAAATACCGGTCCCCTGAAGAAGCTAAGCTTTGCGAAACGCGTTGGGGCAATCGAGACAATCATGTAATAATTTTTTATATATATACAATCGGATCATGTAATTTTAAACAATAATGACTACCGGGACTATCATGCCAGTTATGTATTTGGATTCTGTATTTTTGTATATTTGATGATTATGGCTTTTATTATGTATATATTTAGAAGCAATCGGCCCGAGACTGTATTTTGTATTTTATATTCAATAAAGTGATACAACTTTTACACATGCATGGGTCACACCTATCTCTCCACAAACCCTTTTTTCTCCCTTCTTTTTTTATATTCAATGTATATGAGGGGAAGAGATAGTACAGGGAACCTATGTTGGGGCAATCCACGATCTTTCTTTTGATGAGAGAATGGGTCAAAAACAAATGTTCTAAGTGTAATTTCGCTTCTGGTTGAATGATCTTCAGTAACTATGTTCATACAGATCAGAGTAAATGGGAAAAATATCACATTATGGCCACTAGCTGAGGGTTGCGAGCTGAGCTTAGAGTTTGACATTACCTTATTTATTTCTGATATAGTATTTTAAAATTTGGAATTAAAGTAACATTTCTGAGTAGATGTTATGGGCTATTTTGTGTAACACAGTACATGAAATATAATTCCAGACCTAATGGGAAACATCAGTGATGGCCCCAAGTGGTCAATTCAAGTGGAAAAAAACCCAAATATTCCAAGTTTAAGTTAAAAGAACAATGTCAAAGGTAAAATTATTGTCTGTAGAAAACAACCACATTTGTTCTATTTTATTTTTTGTAAATGGATTAGCTGAAGCTTTCATATTATGGATGTTAAAACAAAAGGTTATATGTGAAACTAAAAGGTGGATGGCAGAGCATGAACCAATAAAATCCATGCACGTATACAAAACTATAAAACTAATCATGATAGTACAGATCATGGGACAGCCTTAGGGAGGGTTGCAAAGTAAACGATTCAAGGATGCAGTTTTCACAAAGAGAGATAGGAAATACAATTTACTAAGGAATGCAAAGACTAACATTTTGAAAGCAGCTCAAACTGGTTTCTGTAGAATGAACTGAAAAACACAATTTCACTTGCTCAAAGAGTAACTATGTATAACCCAGAAACAGGCAACTTAAATTAATCCCCTTTTCAATGGGCAACCCTAATAATTGCCTTTTAGATACATCTGATGAACAAAGCTCAGTGTGAATGATATACTGTATACTGTACATACTGTGCATGCCACAAACAAAGCCAAAATGAGCTGTTATTAAAAATGTTTATTTCAGTTATGGTTACATAAGACATATGACAGAGTTATTAAATGAAACAAAATCTGTATGAAACAATGTGATTTAGAATATTTAACATGCATGATGATAAGCAGCTTATTGGTATATTTAATGTGTCAAGCTATTCAAAAATAATGAATGTAATTAAATTTGAACTCTTAAACAAACCCATTTTTAGTTTTTCAAAATTGAGCACTTGGCTCCTCCCGTTTTGAGCTCTGCTGTAAAGCAGACTGCAAGAGGCTAATACCACATCTAGGTATTTTCACTGCCTAAATACATTTAATAATGTATTCATGAATACAGAGCTGCATTATTGTATGTATTTTATATCTGCCTGGAGTTCAGCTTTGAAACACACAAATAATAATGATTTATAACAGAAAATATATCAATAGATGGGCAAAATGCACACATTCCACACAACAGTATGCTATATAAGCATGTTTTTGTATTTCCTGTATTGTATGTAGCATCTTGTTGTAGCCCCAAATTTTAGATACAAATTGTTGCCATTGGCAGCTTTTTTTTTTCTTTTTTTTTTTCCTCTTAAAGTGTAATTTTTAGGCAGACGACATCTATTTTTTTTAAACATCACATAATTATGTTTTATGTATTCTATTAAATGTAATATTATAAAATATGAATGTAGCGAATCAGAGTGTACAAACATTTATAAATATATCAATATATATTAGAAAATTATTATTTACAAATGTATTTAGAAATGATAAAACTCCAGTCAACCTCGCCTTTTGTCCAACATAAGGCACTATCTGAAAATACACATAATTAACAGAAACCAGGACAGACAAGGAGAAAGCAGAAGCTCTTGTATATAAAGTATGCTGGTTAACATCTGCATATGTGAATATAAACTTGGACCAGCCTGATGGACCAATATTATGTACCAACACCACTGGAGAGTCAGCACAGTGGAGTCAAGCACCACTAAAAGTGTGAAATGGTCACCAGAAGTAATCCTAGATACACCATTATATTTAGAATTTCCACATTGCCACTTTACCGGATCAGAGCTGATGGACACCACAGTAAAAATCAATTGGTTTAACATACATTCTAGACAGACTTTTATTAATTAAAATAAAATTCAACCTATTTATTTAAAATGATTGAAGGCTGTGGTGAACTTTCCAGATGGTTAAATGTCATATTTACTGCCTGTCCAAAAAAAAGTTACCACCTGGATTTTGGTAAGCAAATAAGTAAGATCCTTCCATTGTATAACAGGTCTAGGTGTAATAATGTTATGTGCCCAAAAAATTAGGTCAACTGCTTAGCTGAAAATACTGAATGACCAGGTTATTCCTTCAATGGATTTTTCCTTCGCTGATAGCATGGGCATACACCAAGATGAAAATGCCAGGATTGATCAGGCTCAAATTTTGAAAGAGTGGTTCAGGGAGCATGAGACATCTTTTTCACACATGGATTGGCCACCACAGAGTCCAGACCTTAACGCCATTGAGAATCTTTGGGATGTGCTGGAGAAGACTTTACGCTGTGGTCCAACTCTCCCATTACCACTGCAAGATCTTGGTGAAAAATGAATGCAACTCTGGACGGAAATCAATGTTGTGACATTGCATAAGCTTATCAATGCCATGAAGAATGTGTGTTGTAATGAAAGGTAAAGGCGGTCCAACTAAATATTATAGTGTATGACTTTTTTTTTTGGCCAGACAGTGTATATATACTGTAGACTACAAATCATGTTTTGACTAATCACAAAAAACAGACAGTCATGTTCTTAAAAAAACATGGATACTGCCTGACCTTTTGATTTCTACTTTAGGAGTGGAATTCAATGCTTCCTGTCTTAAAAGTGTCTGCTGGCTCCTACAATCATATTAATTTGCTCACCTCTGCAATAAATAAATCTGATTTCTGAGAATGGCTTTTTCAATGCTGTCATACAGGAGTGGCTAAAGTAATTCACACCATTGACATTACTTTATGAATCAAACCATTGTTCTAACTTCTTTATTGCTGCAGTAAAGTCAGCTTAAAACTGGTACCTCCAGTATTTCGGTTCCATCTATAAATGCCCAACTGTTATAAGTAAGAAAAATATCAGACAATACTACCTCACAACTGATAGCTGTCATTTACATTATATTTAGGTCCCTGCAGTCACAGAGTATCTACTATTCCTTTGCACTGCTGTTTTTGACACATTAGTTTGTTGTCATTAACTAATAGGTGCTCCAGTGGTGACAAGTTTATAATAAGCTCCTTTCTTTTCCATAAGTTCGTCATGTGGGCCCTTCTCAATCACAATGCCTTGAGACATGACAGCAATAATGTCAGAGTTCTGAATTGTGGACAATCGATGAGCGATGACGATACAGGTACGACCTTCTCTTGCTCGATCCAGGGCTGCCTGTACTGTCTGAAAGCCAAGACCATAAAATAAATATAATGTAAAGGAATTCATTGTTAAAGTAGATCTAAACCCTAACTGGAGAACATTTACAGGGTTATTCACAAAAGGGTGAAGAGTTTGGAGAAGGCAGGAGAAGTGAACAATCTAGACCAAAATAGCTGATTTGGAAAAATTATCCACATCAGCTCACTTTCCAGTTCAGCTATGTTGTCCTAGATTGTTCACTTCTCCTGTCTTCTCCAAACTCTTCACCCTTTTGTGAATAACCCCCTTGGTTTGCTAAAGCACTATAAATCATAAACAATCACCTTTTTTTAATAAAGTACTATTCCCACTTTTTTAATCATTTTTTGTACCCTAGTCCTGCTGATCTCCTCCAGCTTCTTTTTGTTACTTTCCTTTTTACATGCACTATCTCCGGGACCAGATGCACATCATTGCTCTGGGCTGGCTTCTCAATAGCAACATGGACCATGCATATGGAATGTGTTTCAACATGGCCACATGTAGTCGCCAAGGGTAGATGTGACAGGGTGGCAACACAGGAGTTTTTGTCGATATCTACAGTATACCTGGGAAATCTCAATGGGGATTGCATTTCTGCAGGCTGGATGATTCTCCTAGCATCACACATCCTCCAAAATGTCTATATATACAAATACTAACTAATGAACTGGCAGATTTATGAAGATTGTCTCATACACTAATATATGTCCTGAAGCAATGGCAGCACACAATCTGGGTCTTTTCTATTACACATTCCGCATGCCGTCAACCCCACCACTTCTATGAACCGAGAGTCCCCATTCACATAGACTTTAATTCCTCACCTTTTCACTCTCTGTGTCTAATGCAGATGTTGCCTCATCAAGTAGAAGAATTTTAGGGTCCCTGATGATTGCCCGGGCAATTGCAATACGCTGCTTCTGTCCACGAGAGAGCTGAGACCCGTGAGCTCCTACATTGGTGTCGTATTTCTGTAACAGGAAATTATATAATAATCAATATTATTATCTAGCATACAGATAAAGACAGCAACATAATTATGATGTAATTATATAATCATATTGTATTATATAATTATATGATGTATTTATATAATGATGTAATTACTTAATTATGAGGTAATTGAGCAGAATTTTATATCTATATAGAATATAAAGTTTGGTAGAACCTCTGTCAACCTAATGCTATTTGGGCCCCAATGGCGGTATGGCATCTCACTTTTTATCCCAATGTGCCCACTTACTTCTGGAAGGTCCATCACAAAATCATGAAGCTGAGCCTTCTTTGCAGCTTCCATCACTTGGTCCATGGAGAGCTGCTTGGAATTATCTCCATACTTGATGTTTTCCGCAATACTGCAGTCAAACAGCACTGGTTCCTGAGACACTATGCCAATTTTAGAGCGGAGGAATGCAACATTGATGTTCTTACTGGTATGGCCATCTATTAGCTGTGCAAACCGAAATATAACATTTGTCAGGAGAATAGTAACACAGAAATATCTTTTTGAGGCATATGTATGGTTACTTACTGAGGAGGTTGGGGAGGAAGGTTTTGCTATTCGACGAGTTTGATTGCTTTATAAAGGTTAATTTAATTAAGTTAACCCCTTCGTGATTCCCGGCGGCAAAAGTCGCCGGGAGTCTGTTTAAACAGCCCCGCTGCTGCTACGTCGTCAGTCACGAAGGGGTTAATTTGCATCACATGGTTGGCTTCCATGTTTTCCAGCCAGGTGAGCTAGACACTGGCCTAGCATAAGTAAATGTATTAGTACTGGAAACATAACTCCACAGTGTTTCTCTGTGCTTCCTCAGCCTTTCTTATAATATGGGATAAATGACAAGTGCCCATTGTCAAAAAAATCCATAAATATCAGTTTCTTGCTAAATTTATATATTCAACATACCACTTTGCCATGGTCAGGGTCATAAAATCTTTCGAGAAGTTGAACGCTGGTACTCTTGCCACAACCACTGCTGCCCACAAAGGCCAGCGTTTGTCCAGGTTTGACTGAAACATTGAGGCCGTTGAGTACTTGGATATCAGGACGGGTGGGATACGTAAACTTGCAGTCAATAAACTCAATGCCTCCTTTAAAATTGTTCTGGAAATTGCAATAGACATTAGCTTTAGTGTTCATCATAGTTCAGGGTTCAGACAGAATTACAGTTAGAGCATGGTTCATTAGCTGAACTCCAGAAAGATTTTCATTATACACAGATATATAGACATTAGAAAAATCTTAAAAGCACCTTGTGTAAGTACCTAAAATTGTCTTGCTATCAGCTTCTTGCAATCCCTGTACAGTACCGTGGAACTCACTCTGAGAAAGGGACAGCACTAGGAACTAATCAGACTCGGGATGCATGCTTGTAATGTGACAAAGGACACGCACAAGGAGAGTAATGGACACCCAAACATTGTTTACTGCCTACAGATTTAGTATGAAATGGATTAGAGGTATTTTTTTCAAATTCTTCTTACCCATTTTTCTCCAACGTCACCATGTACAGAAATCTTTGGAATGCGATCCACCAGTTTAAAAAATCGTGCAGCGGATATTTTGGCCTTGGCGTAATCTGGAGTATAAGAAGATGCCCTTCCTAAGGCAGTTCCACTGGTCACAATTGAAGATATCACCCTGGAATTAGACATAAAGTATTATCTGTTTGAACAGGCTACATGATGAACTAGATGCTGAAAGACAGCCTTACATAACAACCAGTGCCATATTCTACCTAAAATGTTGTCAAATAATTGACCACATGAGTTAATCTAAAAGGAATGGGCAATAAGGAAAATAGATCAAAGAAAGTCACAAAAATACAAATGCAGGTGACATGGACATAATGTTAGAACAGCAAAGTAAAATTGTAATTGACAACAAAAAGCCCGCCCCAGAAAATTTATATGCAGATTTAACCAGGATAAATTAAAAACAAAAATACCATAGTGTCAGTGAAATGGAACCTGCTGTATGGAATGCTGGCAAACTGCACAGGTTATTTGGGAAGTGACTCGCTTTGCTGTTTTTTTGTCTTTCATTTTATTTTGTGTCTGATTTGAGGTCAGCAGCCACTTTTAGCTGCTGCCCCATCCATTGACTTTTATTTAGTGGAGTGGTTTTTGGGGGTTTTCATTTATTTTGTGGGCATTTTTTATTTAAGATGATAAGGCCTTTATTTTAATTTAAACTTTTTTTTTGCTGCAAAGCTTCCCTTTAATGCTGGGGGGCTTTTTTCAGGAGCGGTATTTTGGGGTTTTCTTTTGTGTTTTTTGTATTATTCTTTGTGGATAAGGCCTTCTTTCTGTTTGGGGTGCTGAAAGAGCAGCAGTCGTTTGTTAACAGCCATCTGTTCTTGAAGCTGCTTTTTGTTCACAGAAAGTGTACAGTGTACCTACACTGCCTCACAGTGTACAGTGTACCTACACTGCCTCACATTAAACCATCACATTTAGTGCACCCCCCTTTCCCCATAAAATAAAAGTTGCTGGCTAATTTTACACTGATGAATGCTCTGCAGTATCTTAATTCTTGTAGTAAAATCCTAGCCTGTGCTTTTTGTCTCTAGTATATTTGGGTCTAGCCTGGCTCATTAAAATTGTCTTTCTGCGAGCCAAGACCCAGCCTGTGTTCTTTGTCTCTATTAAATTTCGGCTTAGCTTTGCTCATTAAAGTTGTCCTCCTGTGAGTCAATTGTCTTCGGCAGCCTTTAAATCTTGCAGTACTGTTTCTCTGGTACATTTCAGCCAGTTCTTCCTCATTAGAAAACGTTTTGCTGCTGGTCCATTTTACACTGATAAATCAGCATCAAACTTCCTTAATGGCCTTACAGACCATTTTCTTTCTGCTGGTCAAAGTAGGCCTATTACCATTTGATGATGTGTACCTGTTAAGCTACTTTAAAAAAACCAAAAACGTATTTTGCGCTCCATAAGGCGCACCTGACCATAGAACGCAGGGGTTCTGTGAGAGCAGCTGCAGTTAGTGACAGTTGAGACAGGTGGCACTGTGATTACAGCGCCACCTGTCTCAGTGATCACACAGAGCAGACGAAGAACGGACGTTCTTCGTCTGCTCTTGAGGCTCTATGGTGAGCTCCTATGCCACGGGTCACGGTTCCCCTAGAGGAGTGGGGGACCTCGAAAACCACGGGGGGCCCAGACACGATTGCCGCCACCGCTCGATTTGATACAAGTGATCTGATTAGATCGCTTGTATTAAACGAGCGGCGGCCCCACGCTGTACATATAGCTCTGCTTGTCCGGAGCAGGGCTGAATCTACAAAAAAACTACTCGCCCGGCGCCCGAAACTGCATGTCCCGGGCGTCGGGCGATAGGGATTCGCTCCATAAGACGCACAGACATTTTTGCTCCCCTTTTGGGGGGAAAAATTGTGTCTTATGGTGCGAAAAATAATAAATAAAACTAATCGCCTTAGGATGCTGCTGTATGTAAGCCATGCTAATTGCAAAATAAAATGTATTTCACAGCGAAATATGCACTGCCAATGTACTATGTTGCTGAGTCTGCCTATGAAAATTATACTGTAACACCATGAGCAGCTTTAAGGTATCACCCAAGCATGTTATTTCTAGGAGTTGTGTTTTTTCAATGGCCGCATAAAGAAACCTTCTCTAGATATACTTTAAAAAAACCTGTTTTTGCATTGGTACATACCCCCATGGCAGTCCCTAGCTTCACCTGCCTTTTTTGACAATAGTTTGCCTATTAGTCCTAAAAATGGCCAGAATTTAACAAGATTTGCTCAATGTTTTTTTTTTACTTTGTTAAATAAATGTACTACATTAGATCTGTATGCTGGTCATGGTGTTGTAATGGAACCTCCCAAAAATAACTAAAAATAATGGAATTTGGGTTGTAAGCATGTAAAGGAGCTCAGTCCTTTGATGCTCTGGAAAACCTCTATCTGTACCAATAAAGAGATATTGGTATCCATGTTTGCACAGACAGTGCAGGGGCACCACTGCATCTGAAGGAAACTACAGATAGAGTAATAATGTACCTGAACACAAAGCTGTAATGGAGATTTTCTGCTTCCACAAGATATCCTCCATATCGGTAAGATACTGAATTGGCAATGAAAACGATACACTGAGCAAATCCAAAGCACAGACCATAAACATTGGCTTTTTTGATTGCCGCTCTGTAGGGGGCTTCCAACTGTTCCTCGTACATTTCAATAAATTGTTTTTCTTTTGCAATTCCAGCAATGGTCCTGATGTTCCCAAGTGATTCACTGGAAATCTGACAAAACAGAATTACATTAATTATATTAACAATGAACACTGCTTATATAGACCTTTTATCTACCTATATAAATAGATCAAATACAACCTAATGAAGACAGCATACAATTGAACGTGAAACAACAACAGTATGTTACTGTTATGCAATACTTTTATATTGTGCATAGTAATGTTATTATCATGGGAGATAATTATACAGAAGTAATATACGGTAAGCCTATACACTGAACTGCATAATAGTTTAGTGGTTGTCTTTATATGCTGGAAGTCAATGTTTGCATGAACGTCCTCTAGATGCTCCTGTTTTTTCTTGAAATTTAAATGGACAGGTTAACCGTCCAGGGGCCTGTGCTGTGTTGACAAGTTCACTTCCAATGGGGTTTGCAATCTTGTGCAACTCTTCACTTGAAGTAGGTAAAATGCAGGTCACAAGAAGATCTATTGCAGGTCAAATGCACATGTCAATGAATTCTGAATGATCTCGGAGGCTCAAACTGATGCCATTGGCATAAGCCCCAGCCAGCCGATAGAGGCTCTTACTATTCAGCTCAAGTGTTTGTATTTATATGTATAGTTTTGATTATGATTATGAGCTCCTTCTTGGATATGCATTTATATGAATGTACTCTGTTTCTATATAAATCTATACACTAAATTGGCACAGTGAATGGTTTATTTGCTGCTATTGGCTTGAATTGAAATCACTGCAAAAATCAATTAGATAAATCTGGTTTCATAACAAGCAATGTTATCTATTGCTATTGCTTGTTACGCAGTGACAAGCAAGCAGTGGAGTGCCATCCACTTTATGTCCACAGAGTAGTCAGAGTTAAAAGGTTTACTGTTGAAAGATATATGATTGCACTAAAGGGGATTAAGAAAATGCACATAAAGACAGCAGATATGATTGGTTCAGCAGTTTTTTTTCCCTCACTTGGAGCACTCAATGATATGACTAATTGTGTATGATGGGCCTGCAACATCAGTTAACATTAAACTCCAGGCATGTATAAAAGATACACATCAATAAAGTTCTGTAATTATGAATAAATCATTATTATTTTTCAGTGCAAATAGTTATGCACAAGTAACGATGAGCTCATTGGACTGCCACATCCCTTTCATTGTCCAGTCACAGAGTGAGGGTGGGGAGGAGCAGGGCCGGCCTTAGGCCTTTAGGCGCCCTGTGCGAGAAAGCTTTACAGCGCCCCTCAGTGGCCACACCCTTTAGTGGCCACGCCCCCGTAACCACACCCATTTCCCCCAATATATGCACCATTTAAAGACTCCTATTTTGTTAAGCCGCAAAGAAACATATTAAAAAGTGTGATAAAAATAAAACTTTTATTCAAAGGTATTAAACTTGTAGGCACAATAGAAGTATTCTTATCAAATAAAACAACAGAAGGTAAACAATAAATGTCAAAATACAATAGAGTCTATAAAAATAAAGTGTCAGGTCGTCATGCTGACCCCTTTTTTCAAGTATGTGCATCTAGAAAAGTAAAAATAAAAAACAGAACACAGACCCCGGGCTACATGGAAATGAAGCCAGAGGTCTGTATTGTATTCAGACACATTTGTTGCCATGGCGCCCTGTGCGGCCGCACGGCTCGCACACCCCTAAGGCCGGCCCTGGGGAGGAGACCTGTAAGTGTCACTGAACTGCAGCAGAGCAAAAACAGGTCTCCTGTTCTGCCCGACAGGACTGTCAGCTCAGAGTTCAGCTTAAAGCAGGTATACTTGCAGCGGAAATATGGGATAAAAGGTATAGCAGCAGCAATATATATTTACTTAAAGCAGAACCGGTCATGCAAACTCTGAAAATCTACAATTAATAATGCAGCCTGTGTTAAAGCTTACACATCATGGCAGCAACCCCTTATACAAATGATTGGTTAATTGGCAAACCTGATACTTTAAAAATATTCACCTACTAGATGATAATTTTTATAAAGCTAATTTTAGGTAGAAGAGCAATTTGTCTCCTATCAAGGCTTCAACTGGGCATTTTCACTGACCAATGTTCTAGATAGCTTTGGGGTCTACGTTAAAGTATAAGTTTAACTAAAATGTATGTTTTTTCATTTCTGGATGCACATACATTTTTACCAACCACAGGCCCTTTTTTTTGTCTTAAGGACCCTGTTGGCAGGATTTCCAAAGTTTTCTGGTCTGTTTATTGAACGTTATCAAGCCAGAAGCATGCCTCATGTTCCTAGGGGGGCTTTCCAGCAAGTAAAAACAATGTGTGTAGAACACCATAGAAATGGACTCATTGGTATCATAAAGTTACGATGAAAAAAAGAACTCTCTTGCCACCAGACTGCCCATGGAATGTATGCTTCTGTATTCCCCCGTAGTATTAGAATGCTGGTACTGGATAGACGTACTATTTAATGTAAAGTTATGAAGACACACCTTATAGATTTAGTAGTAGCTAGGCCTTATTCATAAGGCCATGCGATTATATACATTCATATGTGTTTTGAAGCAGCGTTTGAAAAAATAAAAAAAAATGCGTCCAGGGGCAGATAGATTAGATACACTTAGATGTCTATTCACTAAGCTGCCATTGGCAGCCGAGTGAATGACCGACCTGAAGCAAAGTGAGCCGAACGATGTTCAGCTATTCACTTCAGGCTGGTACGGCTGATTTCAGCCATATATCGGCTGAAATCAGCCGTACATCGGGTCGCTTCACATGGCTTCGGGTCGGCCGAACATGCTCAGCATGTTCGGTCGACCCGAAGTGCAGAAAGAGTTTGACTCAGCCGATCCAACATCTGGATCGGCTAAGCCGAACCTCCGGCAGGCTACTTGCTGCTGTTCGGTCTATTCTTATAGATGCCGAATAGCAGTGAGTGAATAGCCGAATGCCACTCAGCGGAGCTAGCAGTGACAGCTAGCTCCGCCCAACTGTTTTCTGTTGGCCGGCGGTTCTGCTGCCATCAAAAAAAAGAAGAAAAAAAAAGTTTTTCGCCATAGGAATGCATTGCTAGATTCCTATTGGCTATTTCAATTTGCAATAGCCAATAGCAATGCATTCCTATGGTGAATTTTTATTTTTTATTCTGACGCTTTCCTGGGGCCGAAGCTAGCCGAAGGATCAGCCGAAGCTACGGCTAGATCCTTCGGCTGCTTCGTGAATAGACCCAATAATGCTGCTTTTTCTTTTTTATTCTGACACAGAGCCGTTGGCTGGCGTCAGAATAAAAAATACAAAATAAATTCACCATAGGAATGCATTGCTATTGGCTATTGCAAATTGAAATAGCCAATAGGAATCTAGCAATGCATTCCTATGGCGAAAATGTTTTTTTTTCTTTTCTTTTTTTTTGACGGCAGCAGAACCGCCGGCCAACAGAAAACAGTTCACAAATGTAAATGCAGTTACATTTAAATGCAGGAGAAATGGATCTGACAAGTATACTTTTTTTTTTACCCTAGTAATATGGATCCCACTGTCTGCAGAGTCTACCCTCTGTGCAAGATCTACTTTTTAAATGCCCCTTCCTCTTGTTAAAATACAGAGTAAAAGTAAAAAAAAAGAAAAAGATGCTGGGAGGAAAAAGGTAGATAATGTACTTACATTTCCTCTGGCTTCCATGTGCAGGGGGTGACATTATTCCCCTCCCAATTTAATACCAGATAATGGCGAGTAATCCAAAGTAATCCTCACTGGAAGGAGGATGACATCACTCTTGCCTAGGTGCTACAGGCAAAAGCTGGGGGAAAGGTAAGTATACTATGTAACTTTTCCCTCTACTGGTCTTTTTAAAATGTTTTTGTGTTGCCTTTAATCAACAGGGAGGCGGCATTTGAAAAGGGCACCTTGCATTTTAGCTGCAAGGTTTACTTTAAGTAGGTGCCTGGTACACTTGGACCCTTGGTTTAATAACATAAGATAGATTTACCCTGCCTGCTGATTCCATAGCATGTTTGTCCTGATTGGCAAATCCAGTAAGCATTCTAGCCTGGAGGGCCCCTGATAAAGCCAGGAAGGGCAAAAAACACATGATGACCAAGCTCAATTTCCAGCTGAAGTAGAAGGCGATGATGATAGCCACTCCGATGTTGGTGAGAGAGTTTACAATCATGCCAATCTGTGATCCGGTAGCCTGTAATTCAGGTACATTTATTGTTAGTGTTAGACTACATACAAAAACCAACCAACAAATAAATAAATAAATATTCATGTATATATGTATATACAAATTGCACTCTTTAACAATTTGCATTAAAAACATTTGGGCTTCTGTTATGTCCCTGTGTCTTCAAGGAGGAATGGGCTACCTCCATACATACCAACCCTCAGTTTATCTATTGCTATATATGATCCAAGATTAAGGTTCTCATAGATTAGAATGAGGACCACAATACACAGATGGGCCTTGATGAGGCAATGTGGCTTCTACATATTTTGTAAAAGTTGCGTAAATAAAACCTCTGTGTTCAACACAAATTGTTAGTCGGTGTAATTTGGTTTTCTTGCAGGCTAGTTGGTAAGTGCGCTGGGAAATGTTTGTGTTTGTACTGTGCAAAGCCCTTTCATGTGCATCTTACTTTAAAAGGCTAATTAGAGATTGATGGGTGCGGCTTCCATTTTTTTTTTAATTTCAGACTTAATATCAGCACTTTTAGGACCACACAAGGTCTATTCTTTGAGGTAAGAAGCGACCTGCTTGCCACTTGCTTGAGAGTGAGAAGTCAGAGTGCACAGAGATATACTAAGGGAAACCTGTACTGAGAAAAAATTGAGACTTTCACTGATGGCCTTGTTAAAATGTTAGTAACTTAATTTTTCTTCTCCTCTAATAACTTTAGTGCTTTCTGGATCACTGACCTGGAACAAGGTAGAAGATATGTTGTCCGTACACCATTCAGGTTCAAAGTATAGGGGTCTAGTCATGAAGCCGGAGGATCTAGCCGTAGCTTCAGCTGATCCTTCGGCTAGCTTCGGCTAGAACCGAAGGGCTGCTGTACAGGCTATTCCCTATAGCCCGTACAGCTCCTGAAGTTGGCCGAGCGGCTCAGTCGAGCCGAAGGTGGCTGAAAGACTAAGGTGGCCGAATGGGTGGGCGGAGCCAGCCGTCATCTCACGACTGGCTTTGGCCATTTGCAGAGAGATCAGCGTCCCTGGTTACCAGCCAACCAGGGACACTGATCTCCAGACAGCAAACTCTCCCGGGCACTCCGGGAGTCTCCCAATCCCGGCCGCCCAGGAGAGAAACACTTTTTCGAGTAAAGTAAAAACCTTCCCTGCTTTTTTTTTTTATTCTGACATGGAGCCGTTGGCTGCCGTCAGAATAAAAATAAAAACTCCGCCCGGCCAATAGAAAACAGTTGGGTGAAGCTAGCTGTCACTGCCAGCTCTGCACAATCGTTTTCTATTTATTTTTTTGCACTTTTTAAGCTATTTTTCTGTTCTGCTTGGTCCCACAGAGGGCTCATCGGCATTCGGCTATATACTCACTGCTATTCGGCATCTATAAGAATAGACCCAACAGCAGCGGGTAGCCTGCCGGAGGATCGGCTGAGTCGAACTCCTTCTGCACTTCGGGTCGGCCGAACAAGCTGAGCATGTTGGGCCGACCCGGAAGCCACACAAAGCCACCCGATGTACAGCTGATTTCAGCCGTACCAGCCTGAAGTGAATAGCAGAACAGTGTTCGGCTCACTTCGTTTCAGGCTGGTCGTTCACTCGGCTGCCTACGGCAGCTTAGTGAATAGACCCCATAGTTTTTTTTTATGTTCTTGCAGCATAATGGAAAATGCAACATTTCAGGACCATGCTGGGTCCCTTCATCAGGCAAAATGTGGACACCATGGTTCAGAAACGTTGCATTTCACATTATGCTTCAAGAACATCAATATAGATGGTAATTTTATGCTGAATGGTGTGTGGACAACATTACTTTTCATCCACCAGGTAATCCAGCACCCAATGCACTTAATAAGAAGGGGTATATCAATACAGAGTTTGTCAGATATATCACTATTCATGACCTAAGCCAAGCATGAAAATACGTCAGACTGAAGTCATAGCTCCTATTCTGCAAACATTGTTCCACCTCAGTGACTCAAAGTAGCATTTTCAGAAAGTGAAGGAAGCAATTTCAGTCACCATAGGTTTTCAGTACAGTGACACGTTGCTCCTTACAAAAAAAAAGCTTCTTTTTCTTTGAAAGAGACAAAACATGTTTTTCCATAGAAAGTGGATATTAATTTACTCTTTATGTAAAAGGCAAATTCACAAAAGGCCAATTATCTCTCCAAAGGTCAACATGATTATGTTGTGTGGAGAGGTAGATCTGGAAAAGCTGTAGTTACATAAGGACTGGGGACTTTTGTCATTGGTAATCTGACAAACAGAGAGGAAACATGGTTACTATGTCTGAACAAGTTATCTGACCTGTGTTTTAACTCATATGTACAAATCAGCACCAACGGATTGCATTAAGAAAATGACAGCTGCCATTCGAGGAAAGATTTGTTCTTTTTAATTTTTTTTTTTTTTTTTACTAGATTCTTCTAAGCCTAATAGTGTTAAAGGTGATGTGTGGAGTGAAAAAAACTAAAGGTTATCAACTATTAAAAATTTGTGAACAGTACAATGTGGTAAAAGACATATGATAAAACACACCACTTTTATAATGCTATAATGTGAATTCAGCCTTCTACAAGCTAGTTAGCAATGACAGCTCCCATATTTCCGTACAGGTTCTACCTATTATATTTTCATACAAGCTTCTAAGGGAGGGTGACACAGACTGTTCAATAGTATTCGAAATAGGGGAAATAATTTGTGACCGTCGCACATCAATCAGTATAGATCCTTATAACATATGCTGAGTGCTCTAGTGACAAGATGAATGGTACCATCACACAGTTAAAAGGATCTTTGACAGCACCTTCACCTACCTCCTACAAAAGAAATTAAGATTCTTGAAGATGCAAAATCATCACAATTAGTATATTCAGCATTTCCGGACTGTGCAGTCTCCTTTATCTGTGACATGTTACATTTTGATAAAGGGATCCTGCATGGTCCAAAAATATTGTAGCAGTTACACAGTGCACATAAGTACAATGGCATGCATAATAAAAATAAATAAGCCAAGATTCTGGTACTAAGGCTCTTTTGTACATGGTTTTGCTCTTAGTTGTAAATATGAAAAAAATATGTCTCTGTCTCAAACCCACCCAATTGTTTACCCAGACTCTAGGCTTCTTACCCCTTGTACTTGTGATGCATCTGTTGCCAGCCTTGTTGTAAGAGCTCCAGGACTATTTCGAGGGTCATCAAACCATCCAACTTCTTGGCCAAGCATAGCTTTGAATCCAATCTTACGCAACCTTCTGGTGAGCAATTCTCCTGACTTGGCAAATGTGTAACCCTGAAAAATGATACAGTAACAAGTAACCAAAAGAAATTAAATCTTAATCTCCTACATTGAATAGAAGACCTGAAAATAATTACCTGTAAAAACTGTGTCAGTAAAGATATGACACCAATAAGAACGAACAGTAAACAAATGCCGTTAATTTGATCCCTTTGTTCTTTTTCATCTTGTAGAGAAAATGTCTGCAAAATAATAGGTGCACATTACCACATAGGCCTGAAATATCTGGTTATCTATGTAAGATGAGAAAAAAAATAACATTGCTTAGTAAATAGTGTTTCTATCTGTTTGCATACTTTGCAACATTATTGTCCTGGAATCAGCCTGTAATAAATGTTCATGTGTGAATTAGAAATATTTGAAATCATATAAAACATTAGTCTGTGAACTGAGTCTGAAAAAAACAAAGATAATAACATTGACCAAAAAAATACTTTCCCTTTAAAAATTAAATGACTTTGTCTATGCCAGTCTTTTTCAATCATGGTTCTGTGGAACCCTAGGTTTCCATTGAGGTTCCTAAAGCTTTTTAAAGCAGTAACCACCAATGTAAGTGAACACCTCTACACTGACTACCAATGTTAGAAGACACCAACATTTTCACTCTTTGTATTTCTTTTCTGTTATTATTCAACATTTATACTGAAACCATTTTTATTTTTATAGATTAGGGAGTTGTAAAACCATAATCTGCCATGGGTATCAAATAATCTGAATTCTCTATTCTTTAATTTAACACTTTCTACAACCTCACTTCCCTGCAACTCTGGTATAACACACTGATCATGCTAATGTACTGTGAGCTGTAGGTATAATCAATTTTAGCAGTGTTTCGTGAGAAACCAAAGGATGAGAAATGCTTTGGTTATAACTTCTGCCTAGTGGTTTTAGTCCTCATTTAGCCCCTGGGGACACGGTCATAGGAAGAATTTGTGTTTCTTGTTCTTACAGATTTCCTTCAGGTGTTCTGGTTTCTTTGTTCATCACAAAAACATAATAGTAGGTCAATTAACTTTCACCCACATTGATCCAGTGATGCGTTGTGCCTTCTGTGCTAGGTGAGGCACCCCCCATCCAGAGGAAGATCTGCCCCCATTCCGACGAAGCACCATCCCCAGCTCGGTAACCAAGCTGTGTGGGGAGGAGGAAGTTAGGAGATAGAGAGGAGCATCCCTGTCCCTCACTTGCTCGTCACTACTGAGTCACTGCTGAGGCATCTAGATCGATGTGTTTTTTTTTTCCGTTTTTTTGATTGGACAGCTTGGACCAATGGGGCTTTGCCATTGGTCCAAGCCATCCACAGAGCTCACGCCTCTAACACAGAGTAGAGGCTGTGACAGCTCTTGCCTCACTAGTTAGGTTACACAAGCAGTAGGGAAGCCCGCTGCTGTGTAACCTAACTACCTGTCAAAAGCCGGATGCAGTGCTGCCTGTAATTACCAGGCAGTGCTCCGTCCATGACAGGTTACACAGTGTGGAGGCTTTCCCTGCTGTGTAACCTATAACAAGCCAATCTGAATGAAGAAAAAGCTGTCAGCTTCAGACTTGAAGCTGACACCTTTTCTCTTCATAATACTAGGTGAGGCCCTGCCTCACCTGCCACCACTGACTGCACGTCCCTGCATTGATCCCAGTGTGAGTGTGTGCCTGAATGACTGTGACCAGTTTTCATAGTCAAAATAGGACTGTCAGGAATGATGTACATTCACCCACATATCATGCCAGTAACACATTACTGTGTAAAATAAAATTTTCTGGGCATCTGCGATGCCGGTCAGAGCAATCTAGCTGGGTACTCATTATTGCTGTCTCTGTGTATTAATGTCTGTATTTTTTATAATAATTAATAATGTATTGGGTACTTACAGTTCCCCCACTTTGGGTGCATACACTGAGAATCATATTGCTATCAGCGTAGAATAACAGTTTCTTTCTTTCAGACAGTTTTATTTTTTAATATAGAAATGCATCAGCACTGAATTACTTAATAAAATAAATTCTAACAGGGTGTTTTTTGGATATGCTGTTTAGCAGGACAAGAGTACCTACCCCAAGAATCTGACTGAAAAGGAGAGCATAGAGAGGATTTACAGCACCATTCACAGCAGCTCCGAAGGAACCAAATAACATGTAGGGCCATTCAGGAGCATTGTACTTCAATATCCTGGCCACTGGAGCTGGCTCTACATTTTCATCTTCATCAATTGGAATTGCTTCCTGAAACAAAACAGAGTAAACCTGAAATATTTATAATAAATGTTTTCATAAAATACAGAATAGTTAAAAGTTAGTAGATTATATTTTTTATACCTAAAATATAACCAAAAACCAAAGACCAAAAACAGTGGGAAAAAAAATCATAATTTTTACCTGTATAGGCAAACATGGTCACAGTTTACATGTGCTACAAGACCCAAAGGAACAGGAGATTCATGTTGTGACTTCCTGTTCGTACAATATGTCCCCTCCCTAAAGCCCTTAAAGTGTGTCAATATAACATTATTTCTAGTGGATGAGAAATATATTGAGCAATTCCTCATTACAAATCCTACTTTCCTGCAGGGATACCGCCTTGTCTCCTGAGCATAAACTCACCTTTTTACTTGTGGCTGAGTCCTCATACTGCTGAAAAGCTTCAGATGTATCAGCTACTGTCAAAAATGGAGTGTCAGGGACCAAATTGGATAGCTGAGATCTTGAGCGCTGGCGAATAGATGCACTAAAGGAAGAAAGTGTATGAGCATGTACAAAATTTACTACATGATTCAACATGGGCATGCTGAGACTTGTGGTTTTGTAGGCTATATTCTGGCCTCAAATAATCTGATACATTAAAAAATACATTGCTGCCCCATGTTTAGAAACCTAAAAAACCAAACCTCGAAATATAAAAGCATTTTTTTATGGACGGTAAAACCCATCTTTATTCAAAATGGGTTAACCTCACCCAAAAATGATATTCTATTTTAAAGATAATATTGTGAGGTTGCCAGTCATAGTCTAAGGCCTCATTCACACGCATGCACGTTTGTGCAGAAACCTGCACCCAGGAGTGTGGAAATAAGTGTGGATTGCAGTATGGTGGGCTACATACTGTTGTGTACCCCCTTAGCACACAGTTCAGAGACCAACAGTCCTTTTTAGGATTACCATTTTGTGTGTATCAGCAACAACTGTAATTGCTATTTAGCTGCTGCCCCCTCCCCCTGCAGTGTTTTTTTTATTGTTTTATTGCTCTTTAACTTCTTTTATTTAATATTTATAAAAAAATGTAAAGATTCTGATGAGTTATTTTATATTATTTTCTGTTGCTAGGGCCTTTTTTTAAAATTTTAGTGTGCAGCATACACTTGTTGTCACAGGCAAAGCTGCCTTTTGTTTGAAGCACATCATCGCATACTTGTACAGCGATGATGTGCTTCAAACTTGTAGAGTGCACACTGTGCAGATTCACCTATCAATAGATCTCCTATTCCTCATTAGCCCTAAAAGTGAACAGTGTCTATGTCTTTATGGTATATGCATTAAGGTCTGTTGTAGTCTGAAACAGGAAACCTGTTGGGTTTGAACAGTTTCTATGTCTACATGACAGGTTGGGGGACCTGCCTGACCCACATCTACTTTAAAAAGGCCCCAAAGTATAAGAGGGCCATTGTTGTGATGAACATTCTACACAAATAGTATGTCTGCCCCTGAAATATTGGACACATTTGTAGGGAATTCCTTATGATATTGTGTCCCCCAGATATACTTGCTTATGTATTTGATATATTTCTGTGAGTGTGACTTTTATTATAATCTTGCTAAGAGGGGCTTTAGATACAAACAACTGCATGGAAATATTGCAGGTGGGGTATCCAAGAGCCAGTGTCTGTGCCCATCCAAAACTTAGACAACAATTGGTATGGAGTCGTACTTTAAATATATTACCAGTTATTCTTAGAATAGTAGAGTATTTCAATATTATGCAGAGCATTAAAAGTCTCAAGGAATGTATTCTTCTTTCAGTTAACTTAGAAACTAAAGTGGGTAATAAAATGTTTATTGTTGATTACTTCATAAAAATAGTAAGCGTTTTATAAATGGTTGTAAGTATATCTCTCTTTCTCTGTTCTTCTATATGAAACTCTTTTGTATGACTTACTTATTTAAACAGACTTTCTTTTTACACCCTTTAGTATATAAATACGTATACCTTGATAATAGATTCTTTAAGACCTTTCTTCTGACGTCTGTATATATTTTCTTACACAAGCTACCATAATGTATAATTGTACCTCTCTTAAGTGTGACCTTTCCGAATGTACTTTTCCAAAACAATCCCCCTTTTACCTAGACATATTGTAAGGTATCAGGTATCAGACATTACATTTCATCAGTGTTACAAGAGCCTACATATATATAAATAATACATTTTTATAGAAAGTAGAGAGTTTATTTATCAGTGACTCCTAAATATGCCAATTATCACCATATTGCACCTAATTAACATATGTCTCACTGCTTGCTATTCAAGCAGCCTGTGAACTTTACAAAACCAATTTGATGATAATACCGTAAACTGGCTTGATAGCTGCCTCTTTTTAAAGGTTGAAGGTTCTCCAGTTTAGGCTCTTCAAATTCTTTGTTCTCTTTGTCTAATAAAAAAATTACATGTAAAAACTACCAATCATTTCATAGGCTAAGCAGGAGTTTATTGAATTACACTTTTCATTTTAAAAAAATGCACAAAGAAGACATCTATTTTAATATATCAGTTTTATAAGATTCCCAATAAACCAAAATACTTCCAAAAGTGGTAGTATTTAAAGCTGAACTCCAGGCAATTTTCTTTCAATATCAGTTAAGACGTTTTTTTCTCCCTTGTCTAACAATGTCTATCATCTCGGTTACATTTGGAGGACAAAACCGCGATCAGGCACTGAGGTACACCTTGGGAGAGGAAAATGTTGTATGCACACCTAATATTAAAACAAATGTACATGGAGTTCTGCTTTAAAGTTGAAAATTGAATTGTACTGATGCATTTTCTCTTTATCTAATGTAATTACTTTTGCAGGAACAATTCCCCCTAATTAAAGTGTATCTAAAGTTGAAACCTTTTTTTTTTTTTCTAGTTTTGGGTGCAGTTGGCAAGGGTTTTGTTGTTGTTTTTGCCATCTGTGCACCATTGGGGAGATTTTCCTTCATTCCCTGTCCTGTAGACAACACAGGGAGCACAAGGTAATCTCTCTAATTCATGTGAATCATAATAGGCGTTTGTCACCGTTGGAAGGCCACCTCTTTATTCCATTGATAACTCAAAATGTTTTATTTTTCCTCACTTTCACTTCAAGTGGCAATGGTTACTAGGACAAATAGAGAGGGTAAATCTCTGCAGCACAGACACAGGCTGTATATATAAAAAAACACTCTATCCAATTTGTAATTAAAGTTTTGGCTTTAGATATACTTGAAAGCTCAACTGAAGCCTCACACCTTTTAAAGTCTCTATAGTCTGTTACCTTTGCAAGTCATGGTTTAGCTTGGAAATGAGTAGAAATGCTGCTTCATGTCTGTGCTGGTTTAGCTAGGTAATAGCCATGCTTCTTGTGACATTAAAATACAGAAGTGAGATGATATTACAGATATTTTCCATATTCGTCCAGAGCTTGCTCAAAACAAGTTGGATTGCTGGAATTTTCTGTGTGCTCCCACCAACGGGATACAATAATACTGACCAAAACAGTAAAGTTTATTTATGTTGTTCGCCTCTTTTATTTTATAACAAATAACCTGCGGCTCCTTTAAGGGAATTGATGTCTTGATCCTGTGCCCTCCCCAATATTGAATTATTTTTACAACAAGAATTAGAACACTGCAGATGATACAGCAGTTTAAAATTGGTCAGCAGCAGGCCAATATTAATTTGAGATAGTAGGCCCAAATAGTATATGAAAACGTTTATTTAAACTATTAGGATGAGAGGGTGTAGTGAAGGAAAGTGATATAATATAAGGTGGGTTTCATTTCCCTTTAAAACGATGCAGCAGCAAGCTGTGAAAAAAGGGCAACTCCAAGAACAGATGGTCAGTAACATAAGAATGCCCTGCTTTGAGCACCCCAAACTTAAAAAATGTATCTTTATTACTTTTAACCACCCTTTCTAATAATTGACTGCATTAGTGATTAGTGTTATGGCCTTGTAGTACTAGGATGAAACAAGTTTAGATTATGATACATAGATTTGTATGCAGACCCCATACCCAAATTGATTTGCCTGCTCCTCTAAGCCTCCATATCCAGGTTTTTTTGTTTGTCCCAAATCCAACCCTAAAGCCAAACTTGATATCAAGTAGACATAGAAGAAATTGTAATTCATGAGAAGGCATTGCATACCTTTATTCTCCATCTCAGTCAGAGCTTTATCTCCTTGACTTTGTAATGTCACCAAAGTAAAATAAACTCCTTTTCTCTCAAGCAGTTCATCATGTGTTCCTCTTTCCACAGCTCGGCCATGTTCAAAGCCAATAATTATGTCTGCATTTTTGATTGTGGACAAACGATGAGCAATAGAAATGGTGGTGCGACCAGAATGAACCTGCACATAAAATGGTTGATTACAATTCTCAGCACAGTGTGCAACAGGGTCTCTTTCATACCTAGGAGCTCTCAAGGATTAATATTAAAATATAAAGATTTGAGATGTGTCTCAGTGTCCCCGAGTTTATGTCTTAAAATTCAGGGCCAGCTACCTTTGAGTTGACTGAATTTACATGTAAAATTACTGTTTTGTCTTTCTCTTTTATTTTCATATTGCCGCTTAAAAAATAATAATATAGATATCTATGACTAGTTTACTGTGCATGTAATCACAATCTCTATTAAAATATTAAAAGAACTTCAGTTTTGTGGAAAAGCATGATGCTTTTGAATTTGCTAAATATATCCAATTGACACTTTGGGGTTGATTTACTAACCTTATAAACACGCCACGAACATGTATACACCTCTGTAGTGTGTTCCCTCCCAGCATGATCTATGGGTGGAATCTAAACACCTTTGTAGTGTGTACACACCCAGCAGGTGTGTTGTGCAAAGCCCTGCCCTGAATTGCAAGGTGATGTTGTGTAAATTAGCTCTACATTGTGTTGCTTGCATTGATGAATGCAGGAATGTAAATGCATGAGCTAACCATTTTTGTCTAAACTGTGAAGCAGCATTATATATGGATCATGTGCATGATTTTTCCATATATGGCATTAGTGGAAACATGCTTATAGAGACTTTTTGGTTGATAAATACACTTTGCTGTGTAAAAATCACACGCACCTGGTGCGTGCGTGTGTTTAGGTTAGTAAATCACCCCCTTTGTATCTACTTTTGCAGGAGAACTTGCTGTAACATTATAGGTAAAGAGTGTTTTTGTGGTCCAAACCCCTCTAACCCTTAGAAGCAAGGAAAACTCAAAAACTGTGGCACCCAGAGTCTATTACATTTTTCAGTGTAATAATATGGCTTGTTCTGTCTAATGTCTATATGTTGATTCATTAAGGATCTATCAACAAACAAAGACAACAGCAGAATGTGCAGTGCTGGTGAGATTGTGATTCTGCACCCCATAGTAATCACCTGGGCAGCTATAGCGGAACCTATGGCTTGATTTTTGCTGATAAAAATAAATGTTATTTTTCTTGAGATTAGTCATGTGCCGAACACGCCCGTGTTTGGTTCGTATTCAAACATTCGAACGGACGAAAAGTTTGAATTCAAACTCGAACCCAATGCAAGTCAATGGGGGTTGAACTTTCGGAAACGATTGTCCCCTTTAAGAGGGCTTATATGCAAGTTATTGGCCATAAAAGGTGTATGGGGTTCCAGGTACTGCACTATGAAATGAAATGAAATGCCTGTGAAGTGGCGGATCTGTACGATGTATAGAACCTGCTGTAGCAAAAAGTTACATTTCTAAATAATTGTATTTATTTTTTTACTCTTAACGCATGCAGTTTACCTTCCCAAACAATATCAGGCCCTTTAGGTCTGGTAGGAATGTTAGGAGGGGCCATTTTTTTTTTAAAGCGTAGGGTATCCCCTAAATGTCATACCAGACCCTTATGGTCTGTTAGGAATACATAGGAGGGACCCCGTGTAAATAAAAAAATAAAAAAAGTGTTTGGGGTTCCCCTTTAAAGTCATACCAGGCCCTTAAGGTCTGGTAGGAATTTTAAGGAGGAACCCCACCCCCAAAAAATTGGGGGGGAGACGTACGGTCCCCCCTAAAATTCCATCCAGACTCTTGATCTGAGCATAGGTCTGGCAGGGCCGGAAAGGGGGGGACAAGCGAGCGCCCCCCTTCCCTCCCTCCCACACCAGGCCACATGCCCTCGGCACTGGGAGGGTGCTTTTCCAGGGTCGCCCATGGAAAAGCACCTTGTCCCCGTGCCAATGGGGACAAGGGCCTCCTACCCACAAACCTGACACGGTGGTTTTGGGGGTATGCGGGCAAGGGGGCTTATTTGCAAAAAATGGATCCACTGACATAATCCAGGGTCAATCATGGCGTCCAGCGTTGTCCATGACGACGACCACGACTTTGGCCTGCGGACACAGAGACTGCTTGCCCTCTTATTGCTGCATGGGAGCATCTGCTTGTCCTTTTTGGCCTTTCTGACATGATGTTTACTGCAATATACTGCAATAATCGACTGTTAGAATCAACTGTTATGATCGACTGCTATAATAGACCAGTATGACTGACTGCTATAGTACACAACTCTGATATAGAACGCTGTATATAGAAAGCTGTATATAGGATGCTGTATATAGGACGCTGTATATAGGACGCTGTATATAGGACGCTGTATATAAGACGCTGTATATAGGAAGCTGTATATGGAACGCTGTACATGGAACGCTTTATATGGAACACTTTATATAGGACGCTGCATATAGGATGCTGCATATAGGACGCTGTATATAGGACGCTATATATAGAACTCTGCTATAGAACTCTCTTTTTTAACTCCAGCAACACACTAGTAGGGCTGCGGTGTAAGCAGCCTCATATAGTGTGCTGCTGGGACTTAGCTCTGAGCCATAATTGGGCAAAGTCATCATGACTTTGCCCAATCGTAGCTCTAACTGAGTACTGAGCCCTGATTGGGCAAAGTCTTGCATCTGACCAGTGGCCAGGTGCAAGACTTTAAGCAATTAGAGCTTCAGAGGGTGCATTGCCTTGTGGGATGTTGCGCGGTCAAATTTGGCGAACGCTCGAACAGGCAATGTTCGGGTCGAACGTAACCGGCAGCCCATCACTACTTAAGAAGTGTATTATGTTAGTTAATGTAGTCACAGTTGATTAGTTAAGCAATGTAATGCAGTTACTTTCATACATAAAACACACCTTATCAAGAGCTTCTTGGACAGTAGCTTCACTCTCATTATCCAAAGCTGATGTGGCCATGTCAAGAAGGAGGATTCTCGGATTTCTGACCAGGGCTCGAGCAATGGCAATTCTCTGCTTTTGTCCTCCACTCATCTGCCCACCGCCTTCCCCGACAAGGGTGTCAAATTGCTGGAAATACAAAAGAAAACCTGTCAATCCTCACTGAAAGGGGGAGCATAGTCAGTGTGCTTTGGCATTAAAAACTCTATGCATAAAAAATCACAATGGTTGTTATAAGAAAGGAACCTATTGCTGCTATTGATTTTTTAATTTTCTGGGTACAGGTGTCAAACACGCACAGATGTCGCTCCATACATTTTTTCATTTGTCACTTCTTAGAGTGGAGCCTGGGCTCCACTACTCTCTGCAGGGTACAGAGTTGTTGTGTACACACAATACAAGCAAGAGACACTTTGACAAACACAAACCATCCATGACTGTGTATCTGTGGCCACCAGAGAACATGCATGTTTCAAATAACTTTGCATGTACATTATGGCCTCCATTTCCAAAAGAGGTAAATGGAGGTTTACCTGCATAGGTCACACTAGGTGAATGTACAGAAAGTCACGTTTTGACATCTGTGCATAGGGTGCCTAAGCTGGTATTGGGGTATATATTAGAGTACATTGACAAGCGGCCAGTCCACCCAATTCTGATAATGTAGTTTTTATGGAGGATGTGAGCCGGTCAAACCAAAAAGTAACTTCAAATATCTCTTAGGGACATCAATCTTGAGCTCTCCATGTCTGAGTTTACAGGATTTCCTACCTGCAATGCCCATTTTAAGTGGATATATTTTTTTAGAATTATGTGTATAAATTGTCAACAGTTCAGCAGGAGAGGTGAGAACTGGTGGCAGAATAATTGCTGTGCACTCTTTTTAGGATATTGTCCTACAGGAAACCCTTGAGAGAAATAAAAAAACGAATAGGCTGGTATGCCCACCAGCATGCACCCTGAGCTATTTGTTTTGAGTGGGCTGACAGTTTTAAGTCATGAGAATGTAAGATTAATGAAAGGGCTATTATTTAGGAGAATAGTGTTTGCGTTAAAACTACACAGTACAAAATATGAGAACTCAATAGTATGACATAAGTACCCAGTGACCTTTACAGAAAAGTGGCACTTCTGTTACCAGTTCTTTGACCTGGAATAATTAATTAATTGCAGGGGCTGGCCCATGTGTGCAACACAACAGAGAATAATGGCTCCAGCCAGGTATATATAGCAGAGAAAGTGACAGAAAGGCATCAGGTGAATGACAACTCCTTTCTCCTGAGCACAGTATCGACATACACTCAAAAAAGCTGGTGTCACCAAGAATGAAGATCCTTATATTTTCCTTGCTGCTGGTAGCAGTGGCAGCAAGAGTTCTCCCTGATGGTAAGTACCTAACTCATTGTGTGCCATTATTATATTTATTTATTTAGCTAGTGCTGCCATTTTGTGAATTGTGGACAACACTAACTTTCTCTTCAGTGAGTTGACACCAAAGAAACTTACAGTTTAATGTCTCTACCACACATTCGGCTAAGTTGATATGAAACCTACCAGCCTGTTGTTTAGATTGAAGGAAAAACCCCAGGTAAACATAGTGAGAACATACTAATTCTCCATGTAGAATGTTTTGCTGGTGGTAAAAGGGAGCACAAGACCAATTGTTGCAAGGTAACCAAATAGCCACCTGCCTGAGCCTACTGTCATGGGTCAGTTAGCATAGCTTCTAATTTTGTTTCCTTGTGACTGGTAGCAATGGGAGTGACAGCATTTCCAAAAGGAGGTACAGGAATATTTATCGGGTGTTACTGATTTATCTGCCTGGGCTTAAGGATTATTTCCACAAGGTGCAGTAATGGTGTACAAGATCCAGTAACACATAATTGTCTAGAAGTTTAAAGTTTAATTTGCTAGATTAATTAAGATACATTCTAATGGACTGATAAAAGTACCTGCAGTTTGTGCTTTACTTACTACATAAGCTCATTAGATGAGACATTTACCTCTGGCTATGCCATCTAGGGGTGTAATGTCACACAGCCAAACTTTTTTATTTTTTTCCGGATAGAGCTGGGAAGGGTTAGAACCTTTGTTAAGTTTTGATTCCCTGCTGTGATCTCAATGGTGAGATTTTGCCTAAAGTTTTGTTAGGGCATCTCTCCAAAAGGGGCACAGAAAATACACATTTAGTAGAATGAGGAGGAGTTCAAACTTTTGATGATTTTATTGCTGCCTTTGTCTTCCTGTACCAGTAAAAACAGTACTCCAAAGTGTTTTATGGATTTCACAGGGACAGGAAGTAAGGGAAAATCTCTCAAATAGGGTCACAGATAGGAATCAAAATCTTACTGAAATTGTAACTCTTGCCTACTCTATCTAAAACTAAAACAGAACATGTGAGCTGGAGTTAAGCCAGTGGTGCTGAGATATTCTAAAGTTAGGGTGGTGGCTCTGGACTCCAAAGCTTAGTGGAGATTCTGAATGAATCAGATGCTTGCTAACATGTTGTAGCTGTCTAAACCCATTGGGACTCCTACAGGGTTCCTGGAGGAGTCAGTTTATGTGAAGTAAAAAGGATGAGAGTCCCATTCCTTACGGATCGGTGTAGATATAGTTATTATTTGTCACATTAAAAGAGTAAAAGATAGACTGATATTGTGACAAATAAATAAAAAATCCAGACTGATGTCTTTGGCTTGCCACTATCATATACTGAGGTCCTGGCATGGCATTGCAAGTGCTGCTTCAGGTGACATATTTATAAAGCAGTGAAAGTGACATTCACTACAGATAAATATTCCTGGTGCATGTCATGATTGTCTGGTGAATGTCACATTCACCTCTGAAAATATACTTCATTGATGTCTACTGTGTTGCCAAGCTAAAGTGGTCTAGATTTATGCGTAGCTGACAATAGACTGTTTCTAATGCTGTAATATACAAGCTTACTAAAAAAAAGAGTAGAAAAGAAATAATATATACTTCCTCTAGCTTCTATAGTGTATTTTTGTGTGTAAAGCTTTAGATGATTGATTTTTAAAGATATGTGCATAGTGCACTTAATGCCTCGCAAGAAAATTTCACTGATCTGATTTCTGACCTGCTTTCTGTAACTGATTTCTGTTTGTTGTGTGTTATTGCATCTTTTTACATTATCGATGCTCTTTACAAGTTAGAAAAAAGGTTCAGAGTGCAGTAAATGGAATGTTTTACCATATACTATGTCATTGCTATATAGACTGCAAAGAATATGCTGGTAAAATCTACAAACATAATTGTGTTGCATTGTTTGGGTATTCCATCATTTCTTGGAGAAGGTAATATGCAAAATAGCAGCTCTCAGACTACTGACACCCAGCCATACTTAGGGGTCTATTCACGAAGCTGCCGAGGGCAGCCGAGTGAATGACCGATCTGAAGTGAAGTGAGCCGAACACTGTTCGGCTATTCATTTCAGGCTGGTACGGCTAATTTCAGCCGTACATCGGCTGAAATCAGCCGTACATCGGCTTGCTTCGTGTGGCTTCGGGTAGGCAGAACATGCTGAGCATGTTCGGCCGACCCGAAGTACAGAAGGAGTTTGACTCAGCCGATCCTCCGTCAGGCTTCTCACTGCTGTTCAGGCTATTCTTAAAGGTAAGGATCGGCCGAAGCTACGGCTAGATCCTTCGGCAGCTTTGTGAATAGACCCCTTATAGTGTGATTTATTTGTAGGGATGACTGGCAGCTGCTTAGAGAAGTACAACATAAGGCAGAGAAGCCAGAGTATTACCACCTATGTCCCCCATCACACATGTAAATATAAATATTAGCATTATATCATATATAATAAAACCAACATATAGAATCTATATGTTAATTTAAAAATTCAAACTTGTGAACTTCAATGAGCAATAAACCAAAAAAGATAATGCGTTACACAACTGGTTTGGTTTCAGTTTGCTTGGACGTTAGTCGAACCCAGCCAGAAATCAGGTTTTGGCGAAGACCAAGTGAACTGAACCTAAAGATGTCTGTCACCTAGCAAACAATGATCCTCTGTGACACTCACAGTGCCATTGTTTGCTAGGACACTAATGGCTTGGCCACACAGCGGCATTGGTTGCTAGGACCCTGGCAGGTGCACCACAATGACAAATGATGCTGCCGGTCCCACAGCGTTATTATGGTGAGCCCACCTGCATCCTAGCAACCAATGACGCTGTACGGCTCAGCTATCAGTCAACCAATGAGCTCTACAGGCCACACAGTGCCACTGGTTGCTAGGCGATAGACGACGGTTCAGCGGGTGGGCACACAGGCCAAGTTGTTTGCCTGTTTAGCGAACTTCAAACAGCTTGGGTTCAGGTTGAACTGATGGCTGCCCCGAACCCACAGCTCATCTCTAGAGGAGATAAATGATGCAATATCTGTTAAAAAAACATGGACACAAGATGGCTTTGAAATAAGAACTGACTTGTCTGAGAGTCCATTTTGGGTTTTCCCTATGATACCAAGATAAAAAGATTTTACTTGAAGACTGTTTTAATGTTGAATAAGAAGCTTCCCATTTTGTAATGAAAATTCTGATATATAAATCGCCTAAATGCTACAGGTCCGAAGAAACACCTAAGATGTCCTGAACTCTTCAGAAAAAAATCAGCTGCTTCATTGCAAGAAAATACTGGTGACACTGCTGTGAAAAACTGTAGCGCCTGCACAAAGCCAGCCTGTAATTCAGATGCCGACTGTCCGGATAACAAAATCTGCTGTGAACTCCATTGTGGGTTGAGATGTGTTAATGGTGTCAATGGTAAGTCTTCTTAACAATATAGTTATTTATATACAGTAGTTATATTAAACTGAGTTGGAAGACACTAGTGATAATACTTTTACTAAAGCAAGTAATGGGCAGCTTTACAAGCAGCAACTAAACGTTACAGTGATCATAGTGTGAAAAATATGCTTTACCTTGAGAATGCTTTCAAACATTATGCAATGCATAGTTATTATTTATCAATTAACAACCTAAAAAGTGCATAAAACCTAAATGAAATCAATATTGTATAGGTTTTTTTTTACACTGAACTGTCTTAAGTTACCTCAACGTTTTAGTAGAACATGGCTTTGTTCACCCAATTTCATTCCTCCTGCACAGCACATTCTATTTGACTTACTTATTGTCCTTTAACCTAAATGTTTTCTTATTAACACCTAGTTGGTACAATTTTTTATATACACACTGGAACATATGAAATAAAAATCCTTAAATGTGTATAAGTGTACCTGGGATTGTAAAACCACTTACATTATATTAGCCATGGTGATATTATATTTTTTGTGTTAATAAAAACTTTATATTTTACCTTCAGAATCAGAACACGGAACACAAGAACACAAAAGCATACAGCAGAAAACACTTCACAGTAATGGAGATAACAGAAACAAAGCAAGACACGAAAGGGATGTCAATAATAAAGATCGCCAAAAGCAGGAACAGAGCAGCGAAGAAGATGAACAGATCAGTGAAGAGGATGAACAAAACAGCAAAGAAGATGAGCAAAGCAGTGAAGAGGTCAAAAATAGCAAATCAAGAGGAAAGAGAGATGTCAGTGAAGGGCAAAACCATGGACAAAAGATTGCTGAACAAAAGAGACAAGGAAAGCATGGTGAAAAAGGTCATAAGATAGCAGAGGAGAAGAGAAAAAAGAATCACGGTGAAAAAGATCTTCAAACTGCAGAAGAAAAGAGAGACCAAAAGCATGGTGAAAAGGGTCATAAGATTGCAGAGGAAAAGAAAAAACAAAATCATGGTGAAAAAGGTCATAAGATAGCAGAAGAGAAAAGAAATCAAACTCATGGTGAAAAGGGTCACAAGACAGCAGAAAAAAAGAGACAGGCTAAACATGGCAAAGAGCACGTAGACTCTGAAGTTAGGGAGAAAAGACATGTCAAATCTGATAATCATGGGAAAAAGTTAGGCCATGAAAAGGGAGAGCAAAAAGGACAGAAATCAGAGGAAAGGGTAGGTCAGAAGCCTGGGGAAAGGGTAGGTGAGAAGAAGGCAGAGAGAACAGCCTATTCAGATGACAGTAAAAGAAAAGACAAACCAGGTGAAAGGTTAGGTGAAAATAAAGGGGAAAATAATAGTAAAAACAATGGAAGGGATGCTAGAGATGTAAATGAAAATTCCAAACCTGAAGGAAATGAAAAACAAAAGCGAGAAAATAATGGTGAAAGAGGAAGTAAGACAGGAGAGAAAAAAAGAAAGGAAAAGCATGGTAAAAATGGTGAAGGGATAGCAGAGGGGAATAGACAGGCTAGTAACGGTAAAGAAGGTTGTAAAAAAGTAGAAGAGAAGAGAGGTACTAATCATGGGGAAAAGGGTAAACAAATAGCAGAAGAGAAGCAACAGCTGAAACATGGTGAAGGGGAACTGAAGTTAGCAGCGGAGAACAGTCAACAAGAGCCTGGTAATCTGGGAGAAAAGCTAGGCCACAAAAAAGCAGAGCAAAACGGTCAGGAACCAGGAAAAAAGACAGGCCAGAAGCATGATGGTAAAAGGAAACACAATCCAGATGAAAAGGAGGGTCAGAATAAAGGGAAAAAGAACAGTGAAAACAATCGCAGACATCGAAGAGATGTACAAGGCTATTCTAGAGAAGAAAGTTACAACCCAAGTCACAATCGAAGGAATAATGCAGACAATGTAGTTAGAGAAAAAATACATGTCAAATCTCATAATCAGGAAGAAAATCTAGGCCATAAAGAGGAAGAGAAAATAGGACAGGAACCAGGGGAAAGGGTAGGTCAGCAACCAGGAGAAAAAAATGGCAACCATCCTGGTAGAAATAATGTTAGAAAGCCTAGATCACATGATAAACCAACGAGCGAGGAACATGAAGATGCATATGAAAAGAAAAGTGGTCATAAGGGAATACATAAAAGGCAACACAACTGTAACGAAACCTGTGAGCATGGAGGCAACAGTACTTGGAAACATGGACATAAATGTTTCAAGGGAGAACACCAATGTAATACTACCTGTGAACACAGGCATAACTGTACCTGGGAGCATAAGCATAAAAGGACCAGGGTACACAGCCATGAGAAGATCAGGGAGCACAGGGGAAAAGGGGAATGCAAGCATGGGGAAAATTGTACAAGAACACAATGTCAATTAAAGAAAAAAACACACAAGGAGGACTTGGAAAGCCAAAATGGAGAAGCAAAAGAGGAAATTCAGAAGAATGATGAATCACATATAGCTAGGGAAAAGAGAATTGCAGAAGAAAAGAAAAAAAATTCACATACTTCCAAAAAAGAGGAAGAAAAGGGAAGTAGGATATCAGAAAAGAAAAATGAAGCAGGTAAAAGAAAGAATTCAAAAGGGAAACATAAAAATAAATCTGAAGAAGGTGAATCAAGTGAGGAAGAAGAAAGTAAATATGAAGAAGATAAATCAAGTGAGGAAGAAGAAAGTAAATCTGAAAAAGATAACTCAAGTGAGGAAGAAAAAAGTAAAGAAATCAGAAGGAATACAAAGCGAAATGCAAAGGAAAACTCTTCTCGTGAATCAGAGCCAATTAAAGAAAAGTCATCAGTTCAGCAGCCTCCACTGCAAGCTAACGAGCAGCCACCAATAGCAGACAATGATACCCCAGGAGGCCCTGCAAGTGAACAGCTAACAACCCCAGCTGAAGAGCAGCTACCCGTTCAACCAGTTGAACAGCCAGCTCAATCATTTGACCAACAACAGGAAGTTATAGACAGTGAGGTGCCACTTACAGAAAATGAGCAACCAGTAGCTACAGATGATGAAGAACAGCCATTATAACTATCAGCTGATCAACCAGAAAATCAACCTGAAGAACAGTCAATGGGTGCATATGCCATGCAGCAATCATAAGCAGTCATCTGTTCTGACATAGTAAAAGTGAATAGTATTTAGTTCCTAGAAGTAATCAGCTCAATGCCGAAAAGTAGTTTATGGTATAATTGGTATAGTTAATACAAAACATATCAGGGATATGAGAAACAACATTGTTTTGTTTTGTTTTTTTTGGTGTATTTAGTTACCTCACTTTGTTCCTGTGCAAAACCTTCATTAAAGTTATCTTCAAGCACAGTTTCATTGTCCTCTTTGCCTTTCCTAACCAAAGTTCAGATAATAAAGGGTTTCTGCAAGATGTGCAATTAGACTGCAGACAGTGTTAAAGCTGAATTCCAGGTAGATATTAAAAACACAATTTTACCTAGTTATATATTAATTAAAACTAGAACAAATATACACACCTAAATCTTTCCATATTATCCTCCTACAATTCTCTGCATAGCAGAGTTGCGACTTGGAAAGACAGGGGCAGCACTAGGAACCAAATAAAGTATCTATTGCTTACATTGAACACGCTCACAGGAGGGCAGAACACTGGAAAGACTTTACCAAGGAGCAGCTTTTCTTTCATTGCTCAGTAACAGGCTCAGGGACTTGGCTGCTTAAATGCACTATAGTCTGCACAGAAGTCCAGGATCTTGCTGTGCTATCTTGCTGCTATGTAGCTGCTTTCCAGGAGTAGAGCTTTAAAATGTATGTCCAGCCCAAACTTTTTTTCCTGTTTTGGATAGAGTGGAGAGGGTCAAGACCCCTATAAGGATTTTACTTTAGGGGCTGTTATGTTCGTGTCCTGTCCTGCTGACAACCTCCTACCAAACAGGAAATTAGAGGAGCTCTCTAAGAACGCAGACAGAAATAAAAATGGTTTTCTTTAGTAGGCTCACAGGGTACTAGCCTTCTAGGGAAGGGCTAGATCCCCTGTGACATTTTGTTTTCTGTCTTAGTTTTTGTTGCACATTTTCCCTCACTTGCTGTCTGGAAAAGCCATTGTCAGCAGGTCAGGAATTGAAGGTAAATCTTTGTAATGTAGAGAGGTAGTCCAATCCCTCACCACTCTGCCTGAAAAAGGTTTTTGGCTTCACCAAAAACAAAAAACTATTTGTCACCTCACAATGCTTTGTTTAAAGGATTAAAACGCCAGGATTTTTGTATTAACCCTTGCAATGGGGGGGCGTGGCTTGTCAATGGCCGGGAGCGGACGTGTTCTCTAAGAGCTCCGGCAGCATTGCAGGGATAAGGCACACGAACCAGCAGCTGTAACGGCTAAACAGCACAGCAATCTGTTGCCTTACCATAGGTAGGTTCGAGTTGTTATGGGCCCGCGTGGGAGCCCAAGGGCACTGGGGCTCTCATTATGCCCGGTACTCCCCTTGTGGCTCCTACTCTGTAATTCTTTTTTTTTTTTTTTTAACCTAGAGATAAACGAGCAGTTAACTCTTGCAGTGCAGGGGTAGCCTCGCTGCAAAGGTTAATAAAAAAATAAATCCTGGCATTCTGCTTTAAAGATATTATATAATTATTAGGGCTGTGCAAATTAACAATTAATTTCTCAATTAATCGTTAATCTTTTTGATCGATTAAAATTTTTTTGATCGATTAATTTTTTTTTGAAACTTTCTGCACGAGCTCCAGCCAAGGCATTGGCCTACACACATACAGCACAGCAATGAAGTCATACAATGAACTAGGATCACACTAATCCAGCACATTATTATCCTGAGTTGCCCCACGTGAGATTAATAACGTGCTGCATTAGTGTGATCCTAGTTCATTTTATTACTTCATTGCTGTACTGTATGTGTATAGGCCAATGTAGTTGGATCTGTGTTGGATATGTGCATTATAATTAATCGAAATTAATCAATTAATTGATTAAAAAAAATGTCGATTAATCGAACACAAACATTTTAATCATTAACAGCCCTAATAATTATGCCTGTTTCTTGACTTGAAAATGCATTTCAAGAGAGTTATTTACAACCGAGGAAGAGCACAACAGCCACATCAGACTTAGGGTGTACTCTTTAAGGTGGACTGGTAGCGTACATTGCACACAATGCAAAGGAAGGGCATACAGGCCTCTAGGAGCATATAGGAGACCTAAGAGGCAGGGTGGGCTAATATTTCACCTGAGGGATGAGTCCTTAGCCAGTTTGTAGAATATGAAAGTAAAGTTGGCCGCCAGTAACTTTAAGGATGTTCTAATATTTAATTCCATAAGTGAGAAGAATGGGAGAGAGGGTGAAGAGCTACAGACATCTCAGACAATACAGATTTTCAGACTCATCAACCACTTCCCAGCTTCAAAGTGTGGAGGTCCTTTAAACAGATTACAGTGCCACTGTGTGGTTAGCAGATCTAACATAGAATTCCCTAGACGAGACACTGGACATCTCTCTGAGGTCCAAACCCATCCTGGCTTCTCAGGCACCTCCAGCAGATGAAGTTCCTCCCTGGTTCTCCAGCCCAGAAACAGTTTTAGACCCCGACTGGGTCCTTACCTGCCTACAGGTCTGGGCAGACAACACACACTTTACACACCCTCCCCCAGGCAGGAGACTGGGAGGAGAAAAAGATTCACAATGTCAGCCCTGAATATGTATGTCCTCCAGCATGCACCACTGGCCATGAATCTCCTAGTGATTGGCTAGAGAGAAAAACATATTCATAATCCATTATTGGATGCTCTGTTCTGTTTCAAGGTTACACCCAGCAGTAGGCAGATGCAAACAATCACAGAGTACTTAGGAGAAACCACATGAGCCAGACTGATTAGCTAAGCTGGATATAGTCCAGCAGAACTAAATGTAAGGAGTCACACCGATTAAGGCAAGGTGGCTACACAGTAGAGGGTTAAACAGAGGTTAAAAAAGGAGGACATGTTCAGTACAATAGGCATTGAGACTGGTAAAGGGGAATCTAAAAGTGGGGATATGGAAAGTACAAACATACACAAACTAGAGGAGCTTTATCAAGGTTACTGCACAGGCATGTAATACCAAAAAAAAGTAGCTAGGTCCTGTGGCGGTGGACCTTTATTGTCAAAAGTGCTTTTCTCTCCCTGTACAAGTCAATGAGAACACAAAAGCAGTTTAAACCAGGTTGGCGCGGCTTAGAAGGAGCTCAATTGCAGGCCAAAATACGCCTGTCAATAAACTGACTGAATTCAGAAGCATCTCAAACTGATCTCAAATTCAATCAGAATTCACCACCTAAAAGCAAGCTGCATTTGCCCATCAACACAAGCCCAAAGCCTGTTGACACAGATCCAAGCCTTGATTGTAAGATCCTTGACCACCTATTCACTGTGCAAGTGCTATTAATAAAAATCTGTCTCAGATTTGTGGACGTTTCTTGTGGTGCGACCAGGAGTACAGGGGTACACATAGAACCTGTCTTTGCTAAATGTGAGGCAACCCCATTCCTGATAAAAATACAGTAAATGCTAAGTCACTTGCTTGATAAACCTCCTTCACTGTGGAATGCATTTACATAATAGTAAAACATATCAGCCAGAGAGGTTTGACTGAAATCTGGGGACTTGATTTTACAATCCTTGTCACTCTGTTATAAAAAAACAAATCTATTGATTAAGCTACGGTAGCTCCTGGCCGGCCGTTTTTTTACTACGGCCGGCCCGGAGGTAGTTAAGGAACTTTAGATTGGTAAATTTAGGAACTGAACCCCCTCATATGTAATATTTCTTCTATTTCCTTATCGTTCCATTGCTTGAAGTTTATGTAAAACCAAAAATGTTTATAATACTGTTTATAATACTGTTCGATAGAGTAGGTTAATGTTAACACCCTGTCAGGTTTTTACTGCTGTCTTACAGGGTACATTAAAAAAGAACTATGGCCCAACCTTTTATGGCCATAGTTATTTTAAGGATCACAGGAGGACATACACTATGTCCTCCTGTGAACCAAAACCCAGCATATAGTGGGCTATTGCCTGCTATATGCTGACAGCGCAGAGCCACGATGCAGCCTTGACCGATCCCAACAATATTGACAGCTGGCTCTGCCTATCTAGAGGCAAAGTTCCGCTGTACCTGCCCCTGAATGCCTGGGAGGGAGAGGTGGCTGACAGTCAACGCTCTCTGCAGGGAAAAGAAATGAGCGATCTACGGTATGTGATCACTCATTTTCCAATCATAGAGCCGGCATGTGACAGCTTTAGTGTCACACATCGGCTCTAATTGTGGGGAAGAGTGTATTTTACTCTCCCCATAATTCTCCTTTAAACCTGTCCTGATTATTGTTGCCAATGCAGAAGGCAATGGGAAAAACAAAATGTGTCACAGAAATAGGACAGGGAAATCTTTTAATAGGTACACTTGCCGCGTTGACAACTGTTAAAACATTTTAGCTTTGGATGTACTTCAACATCATATGCATTCAAATTTAATAATTTGGCACTTTTGCATTCCTTCAATGCTTCCTGGTGGAACAGGTCCCCACACAACATTATTACTAGGGGATCATTGGTCACGAGATGCCTTTCCCTTTTACTTAGATTACTTAGACCAATTCTGCCATTCAACAAAATTTGCAGAGTAACAGTATTCATTCCTCTACATGTGGAAAATCACATCCTGTGACCGTTCATATGTTGTGGGGAGTCATACTAAAATGTAACACTAGTAACAATGCTCTGGTTGTAACCTTGGTTGCTTTATGATGACAGTAAAAAGATTTTTCCATATACGGTTTTCAGTAGTGTTTTATAAACTTAAATATATTTTAAACAGGCTTTAAACAAAATACCTGAGGTAGATCCATGATGAAGTTGTAGGCGTTTGCTTCCTTGGCTGCTTTGATGATATCTTCCATGGTTGCACTGTCTTTACCATAGCGGATGTTTTCTGCAATAGTTGTCGCAAATAAAACAGGTTCTTGTTCTACAATACCAATCAGAGAGCGCAGCCACTGGATATTCAGAGAGCGTATGTCATGCCCATCCAGAGTGACCTGGCAGGTTAAAAGTAACAACAAAATGACTGGGGTAGTGCAAAAAAAATGGATTTTGAAACCTAAAACTTTAATTTTCATGTTTTCATTGGGGGGTAACAGTTGCATTTCCTGTCAGAACTAAATTTCTGTCTGTGCCCCCATAGGAGACATTTTGTCACTTCCTGTGCCTTCATATAAAACCTGTGCAGGGGTCACGGGGATGGCAGCAATAAAAACATTGGGGTATATTCATGAAGCAGCTAAAGGATCTAGCCGTAGCTTTGGCTGATCCTTCGGCTAGCTTCGGCCCCAGGACCCCTTCGGTTCAGTAGAACCGAAGGGCTGCTGTACGGGCCAACAGCCTGCTTCTGACAGCTGGGCGGAGCCAGCCGTGATCTTACGGCTGGCTCCGGCCACTTGCAGAGAGATCAGCGTCTCTGGTTACCAGCTAACCAGGGACACTGATCTCCAGACAGCCCAACTCTCCCGGGCGCAGAAACACTGCTTTTTTTTTTTTTTTTAATTCTGACATTGAGCCGTTGGCTGAGGGCGGGTGCAATAGCTAGTTTGCTATTGGCTATCTGCTAAATATGTGTTTTTTTTCACGGCCCCATTAGTTAGATTTCCTATATTTTCTTTTTCTGACAGTTAAAAAATTAAAATGATAAATCTAATAGATGTATGGAATGTATGGAAGCGCCAAGACCCTGCTTGACTAACTTCAATGCTTCTCTTGTGATGGATTATTTCATGGATTCATGAATTTACTGAATATACAGATTGGCAAAATCTGCATTTAAAATTTTAGGAACTAAAAACAAATACAAGCCACTAAAAAAGATATCTAGTCTACTCACCATGCCTTCATCAGGGTCATAGAAGCGTTGCATAAGCTGAACTGTTGTACTTTTTCCAGCTCCACTAGGTCCTACAAAGGCTGTTGTTTCTCCAGATTTAACAATCATGTTTAATTTGTTTAAAATCTGAAAAAATAAATGCAAATTACCAGTTAATTGCCTTAACAAAAGCATAATTTTAGTTAATAAGCAGCAATAATTTGTACAGTTCAGTAGATCACACATTACTTTCATAACCAGAGATAATTTAAACTCAGATGCCCAGACCGTATTTAGTAGTGCTGGCATGTATTGGTTAACACCATGATTTTTTTTCAGTTATGTTACACTAAACAGTTCTTAATCAAGTTGTTTTTTTTATGTCTTTTTTTTACACATTGTACAATGACAGCTGCAGCCAGCATGTGATCACAATCATTGGCTGAGCAACTGTATTGCTAATCAATGCAATTTTTAATCTTATCAGTGGCTGTGATGAAAGTATTCACGGCACTCAGCACATGCACGTTGAAATATCAGCCTTTCTGTATGCCAGAGACAGTAAGGAGCCTACAGTGGGTTTATTCGGGAATGCCTCTCCTGCTTTGGAGAAAAGCAACGGGAACACAAAATTATCCACAGACAGCAGCGTGAACTGGGGAGCTACAGCTTGCGAAAAAAATTAGAAATGGGGTAGCTAGGCAGTATTTTCTAGGATAAACCCAGATGTGGAGTGGAGCTATGGACATTCATATATAAACCTTGCTTAAAATAAAGTCACTAACTTCCATAGCTGCAGGCACTATGGCGCAATTTATATTCAAACTTTACAGCAGCTAAGAACACTGTGCTCATGCAATGCATGCTGCTGAACCAGGATATGCTCATTATATAAACCAATGCCATTGTTGAGGTTCTGCATCTTACCTTGACCTCTGGTCTGGAAGGGTAGTGGAAGGTAATATTATGGAATTCAATTTCTCCCTTGACTTTATCCAGTTTATAGCCCTCTTCGGACATGCAGTCAATTTTTGGCTCCTGCAACAGAACAGTCTGCATGAAGTATTGAACACAAACTTTTTTGTCTTTTTAAATGTTTTTCTAAATTACAAGTGATAGATTATCATTTGGACGTCATCCACCCAAGCAAAATGATATTTCAAGCCTGACAAAAACTATAGAATATGCTGTACGTGATTAAAGGGGCTATGCCTATGAATGCACTTGATTCCTAGAAGAGTATTTTTTTTGTCGGATGATTTTTGCTAAGAATGCAGATACTAAGGTACCTGGTGTGCTCCTGCCTAATGTCTCCTATAAAACCGGGTCGATTGTCTGTTATAATTGGTGCAGAATTGTTGAATTGTTGCTGAAACTTACCGTATTTGCCGGCGTATATGACGAGTTTTTAGACTTAAAAACATCCCTACGAAAATCCGGGGTCGTCTTATACGCCGGGTATACAATCTGCCAGCCCGCTGGATGTGCGGTAATACTGTACGTACGGTAGCTTCGGCTACATACAGTATACCGCGCTGAGCCAATCTCCTGGCATTGCTCGCTGTGATTGGCTCAGCGCGGTATACTGTATGTAGCCAAAGTAACCGTACATACAGTATTACCGCACATCCAGAGGGCTGACAGATTAGCCTCCCTGGCGGTCTGATTATTTTATTTTATTTTTCCGTTTTTGTTCTTTTTTTTATTTAACTTTTAAAACTCCCGCTGCTTCAGCCCCCCTGCGACGCGGACGCTCGCAAGGGACGAAACCCGGAAGACCAAGGACACAGCAGGATCGTGGACAAGGTAAGAGACTGTAATCCCGAGTGTGGCTCGGGGTTACTGCTTATGGTACTGAAAATTAACCCCGAGCCACACTCGGGAATATTGCCATGGAGGTTAGTGGATGTATTTAAACATTATTTTGGGCTATACTCATCTTATATGATGAGTATAGCCCAAAAACCTATGCTTTAACAGAAAAATTAGGGGGTCGTCTTATACGCCTAGTGGCCTTATACGCCGGCAAATACGGTACATACACATCTGAATGACAGTGACAGTGCACAAATAGCAATCAAATACAAAAAGACACTAACTTAATTAAACTAAACTACCCTAAACACACCCAGAAAAAAACAGCTTCTATATCGATTTAGCTGAAATCTCTCCACTTATCCCTAATATTAAAACTGTATTTGTAAATGAAATA
>NW_017307474.1:301171-316151 GCF_000935625.1 Nanorana parkeri | reverse complement strand
TATATATATATATATATATACAGTTATTGCAAACAAATGTAATTGCTTCTAAACTATTATAGGTTCTTCCATGAAGAGCCGCAGTAAGAACTGAAGGACATTTAAAATCACTTCACACACTGTAGGAGATGTAGTTTAGAAAATAGCAATGTGTAAAATTGGCCATACATCATCTCTGGGCAGAAGAAAAGTGCACTTACGAAGATGATCCTATTGGGTTTACCTGGCCTTTTGCTGTATTTGAGCATAAAATTGGTTCTATTCTGGAAAGCACAACTCTAAAAATCATGTGTTTTATATCTGGAAGAAAAACAGCTTTCTAAACAGTTAAATAACCACCTGTCTGAAAGACATCATGTGGGGAGTAGCAGTATAAAAATACTGAAAATCATTGCACTTACCAGTCTCTCCATAGTCTAGCTTGTAGTAAATGACTCTGTCACTTATGTAAAAGTCCAAATAAAGTTGATAGCAGTAAAGAAGTAAGTAAATACTCACCTTTCCTGCTACACCACTTCATTATATAGAAATCACTCCCTAAAGTCTGTACAGGGACTGATGATCTCCTGCATTCCTCGTAATGCTTAGTGGTTCCTTTCACTGACCGCAATCTCTCTACAGGACAGCAGCATGAGGAACCACTAAGCACTGTGGGGAACACAGAAGATCTACACTCACATAAATGCAGGTCTCTGCGAAGACTTCACAGGGTGATTTATCTGCAGCTAACAACTTTTTTTGGACTTTTGTAAATGACAGAGTTGCTTTAAAATGTAACTTTGTCTTTGTAATGGATGTCAATCAGGACAGTAATTTCCACCTGTTTACCTATATACACAGGGCTCAATAGATCAAGCTGAAATTTACATTCAGCAAATTAAATGAATCAAAGGAGTGCATTATCCCCTCACCCTTCTGCTGTGCTCAGAAGAGAGAGAGAGACTTCAGGCAAACAATCCTATAACACTCACTGTGAGCACCACTGTAGTATACATTTATTTGTAAAACAAAAAAACAAAGATGTAATGTAAATATTTAAAACAAATAATCAAAACATAAATATGTAAAACTCCAACTGTCCACAGTTAAAAATAGAATAATATGCATTATCTCACTATATCATTGTGGATTGTCCTATTCTGCAGTATGATCAGGTAGGCTGAACCAATTCAATCATGTGTGGGGTGCTATACCATGGTGAGAGGATGGGGCAGTAGAATAAGAGAGGCGGTACCTGAAGGCACTGGTAGGTAAATCTGGATGCAAAAACCACCACTGTATATTGTGGTTGAACCGGCCCTTAAAAAAGGCTTGTATTCCATTTGGATGCATATTCAGTAAAATAGTATAAAAAAACAATAATGATGGGCAAAGTTCGGTAGCACACAGCTACCAGTTATATTTAGTTTACTGAAGCCAGTTAAAGAAACATTGTGATTAATCACTATGACTACTACATGTGTCAGATTGATATCTGCCGTATCTGACAGCTATCACACGCCACGGTGACGAAAAACTTACATTGTCGATGGTCTCGAAAATGTTTGTTGCAGCTCCACGTCCTGAGGCGAAGGCCTGTAAGCAGGGAGACGCTTGTCCCAGGTTCAAAGCACCCACCAGGACACCAAAAAATACCTAGGATAAATAAAGTCTATGGTAATATTTAACTGATCATCAGTATAGTTAACCAGTGTGGAAGGTGGAGATCTCCAGAAAGGAAAAAAGTAACCAGCAAATTAATATACGGTATATCATATATATTTGTGTAAATGTGACTGTGAGCTACAGCAGTACTTCAACCTCTTTAAAGTAAAGTGTAAAGTGAACCTGTGAATTAAATGAACACTTCCCATGAATCAATAATACACATGTTAAGAGAACCAGATCACATTACTGTGAGGAAAAAAAAAAAAGTAACTAATTCTGCATGAAAGATTAAAAATGTTATGTTCCCGAATTCCTTTGTATGGCCTAGAGCCTAAGAAGAGATCACGCGGGGTCTATCTACTAGGAGCATTGTAGTGATTTTACGTCACTGCAGACTGCAGAGTCCACTGAACCCAGACAGAGCAGAGTTCAGGGGACTCTGCAGAGTGGTATTAGTGACATGAGGCTCAGGGAATTTACAACTAGAAGGCAGAGTATATGTGAAACGTGAGCATTTGCATATACACTGCCAGTCCTAAGAAAAATATCACCACATGAATTTAGTTAAGCAAATAGGTCATAAGCATCCATGGGATAACAGGTCTAGTATGAGCAATGTTATGTAGCCCAAAAATGAGGTTAAATGCCTACCTGAATATACCAGGTTTTTCCATCAATACATTTTTTCTTCCCCGATGGTACAGGCATATTCCAAGATGACAATGACAAGATTTATAGGACTCAAATTGTGAAAGAGTCGTTCAGGGAGCATGAGACATCATTTTCACACATGGATTGGCCACTACAGAGTCCAGACCTTAACCCCATTGAGAATCTGTGGGATGTACTGGAGAAGACGTAACGCAGAGGTTCAACTCTCCCATCACCACTATAAGATCTTGGTGAAAAATTAATACAACTCTGGACAGAAATAAATGTTGTGACATTACATAAGCTTATCGAAATAATGCGAATGCAGCGAATGCATGCCGCAATCAAAGCTAAAGGCAGTCCAACTAAATATTAAAGTGTGTGACTTTCATTTTGGACAGGCACTGTATATTTTCAAGCAAAACATAGGATCAAGTTTTTTCTTTTATAGACTATTGTTAATAAGAATAGCTGAGCGCTTTTGCATATGTATTCAAAACACATGAAAATGTATAGATCCCCTTTAAAATGTAATATTAACTTATCTAAATGATTGGATCCCTACCTGAAAAACACATTTCGTTTATCCTCTGTAACTGCTGAAACCAATTTCAGAGTGAATAAATCAATCTTGCATGGGTTGCAATGCCTACAGTCATGCCTTTGTGTGTGCAATATTAATTACCATCGACTTAAGATGCGACCTTGAGCAAGGTTTTTATATTCCCAGCCCCAGAACTCCTGCACAAAGCTTGACTGGGCAGGTTAATTAAGCAATACCATTAAAAATGTGGAAACAAGGAGAACATCAATATATATTTTAAAAGTTTAATGAAAGTCAGATAACAATGGAGTTATTTAAATTAGAAAAGACAATAAAAGTTATATTTTTTAGAGTAGAGAATATAATATACAGAGAAAGAACTTCAGCAAGTAGTCCAGAGGGAAAAGACTTACTTAACATATATGCAGTGAGTGTTGAATTCTTAGCAGCCTTTTACTTTGAGATAAGTATAGAACAGCTCCAGGCATCAAATATACTGAATCAAAGAAATTCTAGTGCTCTCTAGGAAACATTTGCTAATGTTATAAATGTACCCTTAAAGGTCAACTCTACTTTTATGGCAGATGTATTTTAATTAATTTCCCCACCTCCCTGAATGTAGCCTGCCTGGTAAAACACTTACCTACCTTCGGATCTTTACTGCATCAAACAGCCTTTGCAGTGTAATCCTCCTCACTGGGTGCTCTTTTTATTGCGCAGATGCCCCCTAGCCCCATTCATTCCTATAGATGAACCATACTTATGGTGGGCTCTAAAGAGCCTGGCTTGGACCTTTTTTTCATTATTATCCCTTCCTTTTATTTTACTAGGTATTTTACCAGGCTGGTTGCACTAAGGGGGTGTTGTGATGATTCATTTAAAGAACAACTGTTCCAGATGTACAATTGTCCTTTAAATCAAGACAGACAGTTAAATACACATTTGTATTTTCCACCATCCAGTCCCAAGGTATACGCAACCTTGCCAGACAGCAGAACCTCACTGACCTCACTTTTCTCCACTGCAGTCCAGCTCATTTGCTGCTTGTTAAAGTCGAACTAGACCCACCAATTTCAATGTCTCCCAAAGCAGTTACTTTCAAGCCATGCCAACTGTCAAGGTTGCCAATGTACTTATTTCAGCTCTCAACTGAACTTTCAAGCCCTCAAATGGCTGGTGTCATAGCTGATCACATGTGCAAATATCCAAATAGAGGCTAAGATGACACTTTGCCTGGCTTTAAATGAGGCTGTACTTCTGCTTTAACAATATGTACATAGCTGGATGTCTTTAACCTGGTCACAGCTCTACTGTAAAGAGACCCTGTCACCAACTTAAAAAAATCTGGTAAAAGAAAAACAAGTATTTTATTATAAAGTATGGTTGACTTCTATTGAAAGAGTCGATTTTCTAGCACAGCCCCCTCCTTTCTTGCCTGTCATGGTCCTCTCCTCTTCTGGGAGTGCCTTATTACTGTTTGTGCTGACCCAGCTCCTTACCTCACTTACCTATATAACTTAGCTGCCAGGGGAAACGCGAAGGGAAATACTATAGAATGACACGTGAGTTACAGCTCCGGGGTTGCGGGCCTCACATCCAAAATGGTGACGCCCAGCAGCAGTATCAGGGCTTTTGGATGCATACACAAGGCAGGCTTTTACAGTTAAATAACATGCATAACATATGTAAAATACACATAAACTTTTATGGGAAGGTTGTTAAAATGAATGGTCTAGCAAAAGGGGCTTTTTTAATGATGCTAAGAAAAAAAATGTTATCAGTGAAGTTATTAGTTTATTAGTAAAGCTGTTGTGAAATTACCAAGCCGTGCCAGCCAGCAAATGTTGGCAGTAGCAGGCATCTGTGGATTGAAATGTAAGTGCAACAGATACAGATTGATTAGTACTGCTTTCACACACAGGGGTTAATTTAATAAATGCAAATATGCTGTTCACTTTGAAAGGGAAGTTCCACTTTACAGGGATTATTTCCCCTTAGGTTAGTGAATGGGTTGAAGCTCTGCTGACTTCCATCATCCAATCATGTGCAAGCAAAAATCCTGTTTTCTTTATTTTCCTTGCATGTGATTGGGTATTTTGTGCAAAGTGCATTATTACCACATTCACTAAGCAAAGTGCAAATTCCCTTTCAATGTGAACAACCTAGTTACCTTTAGTAAATCAATAGTCACTAAAATGTAAAATACAATGGGGTTTAAACAGTGAATGTTCCCTAACCTTGATGAATAAGGTGAAGTTGTGCTCACTTCAATCATCCAATCACATGTAAGCAATCCAGTTTTTTTCAATCTCCCTTCCACTTCAGCATTAAAAGTGAACATAATTTAAAAATGATTACTTTGCAAAGTAAGCATTTTCTACTTCAGGAAAGCATACCTAAGAGCACAGAAAGGTAACAAAAAAGTAGAAGGTTCTATAAATGTTCTATAATGTTCTATAAATACAATCTAGGTCAGGTTTCTTTCAGACTATGTAGACCTCCACACTGAGAACACGTCCTTACCTGTAACAGGTTTCCAGGTGTATACTCTTCTTCATCAAGGACTAGCTGGGATCCATACCAAAATGCCAAAGCATAGCAGAGGAATATTATAAACCACATGTATCCAGTGAAGAATCCCATAATAATGCCTTTCCTTATTCCCCATCGCTGAGCATAGACAAGGTTTCTATCATACCTGTGTGAAATGAAACAAAATACAACCTCAGAAAGCATTGCATATATAAGATAATTGCAAGGCATTTGTGACTTAGGACAACCAGGTTATTCATCCATAAGAGACCACTGCTTAGAAAGTCTAACATTATCCTATCCTAAAGGCCATCCCTATAATATGGCAACCTGATGCGATTGCCACAGGTGGCATCTTGTTAGGTCACGTGGTGGTGGTGGGGGTTCAGGTGTGCCTGCTGCTCACTTGCCAGAGTGTCCCAGGTTGCTAAGAGCTAACACTTGCCGGAGCGTCCCAGGTTGCTAAGAGTGTCCCTCCCGCCTCCTGGCAATCATTGATGGTCAGTGAGATAGGCGGGACCCTCATCCTGGAATGTGTACCAAGGAAGAGTAAGTAACCCCCCCTTTCCGGAACCTGGGTGCGAGATAGCACATCCTCCCTCCTAGCCTCAGGCGTCGAGATGTCTAGGGATGGCCATGCTTATCCTTTATTAAGTAAACCCCTCTGATTTTTATTCTAAAGTCAAAACTATATAAAAATATATAATATGTATTATTGTTATTATTATTTGCTGCCTGTGTTCCATTGCAGATATTTTAATTCACTTTTTTTTCCCAGAAACACAACAGAAAGAAAGAGAAAACATTTCTCTAAAGTGAGGAGACAGTTATTACTAGAACAGGTTTCTCTTTACTTCCTGTTTTGGTAACAACTGTAAAATTTTTAATTTTCTATTAATTTCTGTTGTTTTAACAATAATCACTCCAGTGGGAAAACAGACTGCAATATAAATCTAAACAGGGATTTCACATGCTTCAATCTAAAGCATAACAAAGTTTAGGTTAGAGATAAATCTTCAAAGAATATAACGGTAAAATGTAATTAAATTCCAATTCCAGTTTTGTATTTTTTTTTCTATTTTTTCTAACAGTCACCCAGAATTTGGAGGGCTAATGACAGCTTCACTGAAAACCCTATCTTTGGTGTAGTTCGCGGAGACTAACTGCTCTGCGTTCTAGCACTGGTTTCTTTTTGGGCTGCATGACGCCAAGGGTAATTCAACTAACTTCCTGTGAGTGCAGCACCCGCCCCCTGAGGGTTGTCACCACATCCCGCTACACCTACAATTCAATGAGGCAGGGTGCGGAGCTGACATTAGCAATGCTCTGCACATCATTAAGGATCACTGGAGAGCTGGACAAAGAGGATCCTGTGTATCACTGTGTGCAATTAAATCTATCCACTATGAAGCTATTTAAAAAAAAAAAAAAAGCACAAATGTCTAATACATTTTTTTACTGAATTTCTTAATGATATGATGAAATAAGAAATGACAAACCTCTCAACTTCTTTTAACTCGCCACCAAATGCTGCAATAGTTCTAATACCGGACAGAACTTCATCAGCAACGGCCCCAGCTTTAGCATACGCCATCAATTCTCTACCTGTCAGCTTTGCAACAGCCTTGTAAAAAAGACAAATTGCAGTAAGTGCATGAATAGTATATAAGGCAACAAAGAGTTATGATTAGCACTTGATTAAAGACCTCTTACCAGTGCCATAAGTGCAGCTCCTACTCCAATCAGTGGGCTTACAGCGATGATAACCAAAGTCAATTTCCAGCCATTGACAAATCCTAATAAGAAGCCGCACAGAAATGTGGTGAATCTCTGGATAAATATCCCAACTTGGTCAGCAATGGCATCATTAATTTTATTTATATCACTGAGAAAACACAAAACAAAGAAGTCACATATTGGATTTTATAAAAAAAATAAAAAAAATAATTTTGCTACATAAGTATGTAGAAATTCTGATGTACTAAATTGGGGCTCACAGTGCCACCAAGATTGAGCTTTGTTCTCTCTCCATTCATGACATAATAAGGTTCCAGTGCTTGTGTACATGTCAATTTGCTGTGCTTGGTGCATGGTTTTTGGTGTGTAGCTTACTATGAATCATACATTAACCAATAGGAAGGCAATATTTAATGCATTGTGTTAAATGTAAAAACAAATAGGAATAGATGTATTGCAGTTGTAGAATGTGTGCAAAAAAATGCCAATAAGCTGGAAAATATGTTTGCAACAAACAACTGATCATTCCCTTTTCAGCGAAGTAAAGAGCCTGGAGCTCTTACTCTACATGTACTACTAACATCCTTAAAGCTTGGCCCAATGTAAGATATATATATACTGTATGTCATACATGATCAGCTCATGAGGATCCTGTAAAGCATACCAGGCCCTGGAAGAGTGATCTTCCAGGGCCTGGTATTGTGCTGTGCTGAGCGGCTTCCCCTCTGCTCTGAAAACCCTGGGGGGGAGGGGGGGATCACTCGCTCGGTACAGCAGCCATTTAGAGTAAGCCTAGCATTTTTATTAAAAAATACAAGGTGTTCTCTGATTGGACAAGGGGCAGATCTAGACATCATTGCAGATTTTGCTCAGCCGGCAAATTTTTTTCTCATTTTGGATTATACGTTCTTTCAGGTTTCGTGTTTCGGGTCTGAACGCCATTTTTCGTTTCGTTATTCGGATTCAAAGCTTTTCGAACTTTGTTTTAGTTTTGGACAGGATTTTATGATTGGAAAAAAAAGTCACGTGTATGACTTAGTTTCATTTTAACGAAATTCAGAAGATACGAAATTTCGTTAAAAGAACATTTGGATTCATTTGCATTCGGCCTTATTGAAATTGGAACATTCAGATGCATCTGAATGTTGAATTCATAAAAATGTGTTCAAATTTGCATTCAGAATGAAATGAAACTACATGTCATTTGCTCATTCAGTCATCTTGCAGTTTATGGTCACCTTAATCTCCTTGCTATGAAACATCATCAAGCAAAATGACTTACTCAGACATTCTGGTGTTCAGCTCCCCAACGGATGTGCAGTCAAACCAGCCAATCTCCATCCTCATCACTTTACGGAAATAGAGCTTCCTTATTCTCTGGACCTGTCGGGCTGCAACAGTGACCCAGCTGCATATCTGTGGGAGGGAAATGGTGAGACTAAGCTCTATTCAACAAACGGATAAATTCAAAGGAGAAAGAGCAGTGACAGAGTGATGAAGCTCAGAGTGCTTCTCTTTTCATTGTCCAGTCAACAGATGGCCAATATAAAGGGTCCCTTGTCCACTGTGCACGAATATAAGAGTGGCCTTTTCCACTTGATCAACAGTGTATGGAATCGTCCTCCACTAATCACCAATGTAAGGGTGCTTTTCTCCACTGGCCACCAATGTAGAGGACACTACAGATATTTTCTTTCTTTTCTGACCATTATTATTTGTCTAATTTTAATGTCATGATTAATACCAAAATAATTTTGTTGTATAGAGTAGGGGAGTATAAAAAAAAGATCCAACTTGTGCCTAATGCCCACCCTAGCAGCGGAGTAACGTACGCCATATTCTTTATTTTTCTAATTTATTATCTTGTCTATGGCTCACTGATCACAGCAATGTACTGTATCTTAGCTGTATGTATAGTACTTTGTAGTGGATGTTCCCTGAGACCTTAACCATTATTTCAAGTGTTGCACAGGGGTAAAAAGTTGAGGACAAGCTGTTCTAAATACCTCAAGTCACTCCCCCTTCAATACAGAGACTCTAAGCTAACAGAAGGTTATAATCACTTTGGAATATCCACAAAGCTTCTTATCATTCTTCAGCCAAGTTATTGCAGCAACTCAATCTACAAGGATGTATTACATCCCACCGGCAAAAAATGTATAAAAGACTTTCTAAATTTCGAATCTGTATTCTAGCTCCAATGCAGGAAATACTGAAGCCAAAGACAGCCAGACAATTAATATTCTTGGAAGAACAGCTACGGCAGCCAACTTATTTCTTTTAGAACAGGTTTTGTCTAATGGTTTTTCACTGACAGCTTTATTATTAAAATGGATCCTACCTGGATATCAAATCTTTAGGGGGTTATTCACAAAGCTGCAGAAGGCAGCCGAGCGAATAACCCAACCGAAGTGAAGTGAGCCGTACAACGTTCGGCTATTCACTGCGGCTCAGTACGGCTAATTTCAGCAGTACATCGGCTGAAATCAGCCGTACATTGGCTGCCTTCGGCTGCCCTTCCGTCAGCCGAACATGCTCTGCATGTTCGGCTGAGTTGAAATGCAGAAGGACTTCGACTCAGCCGATCCAACATCTGGATTGGCTGAGCTCAAGCTCCCGCAGCCGTGCGCCCCTATTCACATAAGGGCCGAATGGCAGTGAATGAATAGCCGAATTCCACCGAGTGGCATCCTGGCTCAGCTATTCTGCTCGGTACCTCCGTGGTAACAAGCAGAATAGCAAATCAGTGAAAATTGTTTTTTTTTTAAAGTTTTAAAAAATATTTTCAAAATGTACATAAATAGTTAAATTAAAAAATAAAGATTGACAAAACAAGAAACAAAAACAATTGGGCGGAGCTAGCAGTGACAGATAGCTCCGCCCCACTGTTTCCTATTGGCCGACACCTGCAAGAGTCTTCTAGCAGGTCCCACCAGTGAATAACAACTGGGCAGAGCCGGCCGTGATGTCACGGCCGGCTTGCCCAGTTGTTATTACTTAATGACAGTTCAGACAGAGTCCCCAGGTCACCATGAGTAGTGATATTTTTTTACATACCATACAGAAAGCAAAATAAACTCCCTGCTTTTAATACAAGGTAATTAGAAACAAGTGAAGGAGCTTATGCACAAAGCAACTCCAACAATAGACCAAGAGCTATAGGTTACACAGTTTAGTACTGATTCAAGATCATGCCTAACACACCACTTTAAAACTAGTGGCTACATACAAGTGAGAGTTATTGAAGTATCAACAAGGGTATCAAAAGAAAAAATATATAAAATAGGGAAGGCAGGGAAGGTAGAAGGACCTCAACTCTTTTGTGTATTTTCGTACTAATTCCATATATCAGATAGTAATATTGGGTATCTATCCCAAAAACCCATAGTGAGTTGCAAAGAATGAATAGACAGGCACAAATATCTGCTCTCAATTCCAATTTATCAATGTATGGCTTCAATGTATGTTATCCAAGATGTCTACAGCCCCAACCCTCTCTCCCTATGTTTGCCGTTCATGGAATAAAGTATTAGAAAAATTCTAAAAGTGACTGGTGCCCAATATTGCTTCCACATCCCACATACTGGCTAAGAACTCATTCCTGAGGTGAAATGTCAGCTTCCCCTGCCCCCTGAAGGATATCATTATTTGCTATAATTTTAAACTGCTACAAATTTGTTTTAGCCTGACCATGTCAGAACTACACCCTGAACTATGAATTACATACCACTTGTTCTAAATCTGTGTTTACATTATAGCATGGTCCTGATTTACACCCCAGCACTGGTGCAAATTAATACGCGTTGAAGTACGTTTTTACAAGCATTGCAAAGTGCATTGCAACATGCGGTAAGCACATGCCAATGCATGTTTCTATGTGTTTTAATTAATTTCAATGCAAATTGCATGTCCCTAGGACAAGTATTAGTCCAGTTTTTAATTCCTTGCCTGAAGTTCAGCTTCAACTTCACATGCTATACAAATTGCAGCAATAAGCTGGTATGAAAATTTGAACTTACTTGTACATATCCCAGGAATAGGACTGAGCATCCAATCCCTGCATAGTAGCCTGCAAATCTTGTCATTTCTTTTTCAATATCCAGCATGCTGAAACAAAGTGAGATGATTCAACTTGACATATAATATTGTGAAAAACTGAAATTATTAGCAGGCACATATTAAGGCAATTAATAACTGTAATGTTTCTCACCCGCAGCTTGTTGTCTTATTTTCATATTCCCCAAAAAGGGATCCATTAATCCATCTGATAGTGTTGTTTATACAAGTCTTGTTCGGGTCTCGCAGTTCTTGCAACTCAATATCGTACAATATAAATGTGTCGATCATCACACCGAAGACCAATAACATGCACGGCTGAGCTGCCCCATGGATCACTGCAGCGATACTACCGAATACCATCATGCAGTTCTCAGAGCCAGAAGCGAAGCGGAACTGTAGGCATATTACAAGTATTGAGAGACACTGAAATGTCTAAGCACCCATATCTGCACTCTCATTATAAGAATAAATCATGAAGCCAAAACATTTTGTTATATTAGAAGAAGTATTAATGTTTAAAGCTAAACTCTGAGGAAATTGTAAACTACCCTTAAAGAGGGGATCCTTTTGCACTGCAAGGGTTGAATGCTTGTTTTTGTCTAGCGTACCATTAAAACGCCATTTTACCTACTTTATCAGTGACTCCCGTAGGCACCTACTTTCCATGCGACTGGTCTCCCCTAGCTGTTTTTTCTTCAGTGCTTCATCATCAGGCATACTCTGACATCATTATGTACAATGCAGGACCAGCAGTCCTGCATTGTAGGTGAGGATGCCAAGTTCACACCCGCAATCTGGAGCACCAGATGTAAAAGGGGAAATGCCAGATGGCAGGGGAGCAAGGGTTAAGGTAAGTAAAACTACTTTTTTTAATGTCACCATAGACAAAAATGAGCATTCAACCCTTGCAGAGTCCCACTGCAAGGGCAGTTTTACAATGTTTCCAGAACACAGCTTTAAAACCCCTACGATTTTTTTTCCATCTGATCATATTGAGTGGATTTTGTTTTCAAATTCACTTTGCTTCTAAGGAGTCAGACACTTCATATAGCACCCGGGGCCCCACACCCAATACCCAAGCAAGGACGCCCATGCTTACCCTGGGTCAGTCTGCGCTGTCCCATCTCTTGCTTGCCAGAGGCTTCTTTCTTTTCTCCACTCAAGTTCCGAGGGCGCCACAGTGGGTTCTGCCTTCCCAGGTGGGTGTGCGGACCAAAACCTACAAGCTACAACTACCTGACACTGAGATGTGCTATATACCAACCCAACCAGCACCATTTCCAACCTTTGACACGGGTTGCAACTCTTCTCTATCCAAAATAGATTCTTAGTCTAAAAATGTCAGTTGCCCGTCAGTCATGCTGATCTATTGGATTCAATAGTCTTAAAGTCACCGATCTGGAACAAGTACACAAAGCTCTAATATTTTGACTTCACTCTAGCTTTCTTATCTGCATGCTTGTTCCAGGTCAGTGACATAGAAAGTATTGAGGCCAGAGATGGCCAGGCAATTTATGTCTGAAAAAGGTTGGGCCAGCAATGGTAGTTTGAATATTTATCTTAGAATAGGTTAAAAGCAGAAAAGGATAGTATTTGGTGAGGGGGAGAAGGGAAAGGGGTATATACAGAAGAGTGGTACACAACTAACATACATAGTGAACTTACCAGCTGAAAGAAACCAACACGTATGCTGTCAGCTGCTGCATGTTTGTTAGGCCTAAAAGAAGATAGTATGTGTTCAAGAATGGCTATAACATAACAGTACAGAGAATGATTTACAAAAGGAGTTGTGGATGTTCACACAATACATTGTGTGAATATTCACCTCAATTTCCAACCATGTGCAAATGAAAGAAATTATTTTCTTTTTACGTGATTGGAAATTTGAAAGGAATCTGCACATGGATAACATTCTCAAATGCTTGCAAATCAGCCTCAAAATATATTCATTATTAGTAAAAAGCCAAATCTCAATTTACAAAAATCCAATTGCCATATAGGATCATTTGACAAAGTGCTGCCTGCAACCAAAGTCTCAGTCCCCCACAAACTGTCTGTCAGATGTGGGAGAGTTAAACCACTGGACAGTATCTTAAATAGAAGACACTATTTGTGAGGAGTTCCTGGGTCCACACACATGCTGAACCATTATAAGGGGGTCTCATTCTACCTGTTGGATTCTATGGAGAGTGCAACAGAAGGAGCTGGAACAGGTGAAGGTAGACAATAACACCCCAAACTCTGAGATGGACAGAGTCAGGGTTTATGGTAGGAATCTCACTATTGGAAAATCTGAGACATGTGAGAAGGCGTGATTTTACGTCCATGAGCACCTCTTCCAGGTTGAATGACACAAAGTGAATCTCAGTGAAAGTGTGCTAATGAGTGAGTGCAAATCTGCCAGATCCTGCTTTAATTCAAGCCAACAAGGGGGATACACAATGCCCTGCCTTATAGTACAAGGGCTCACTGGGACTGTTGGAGGACATCCTGGTCTCATTGGGTACACTCATGGGGATAATAGACTGTTTGAGACCAAAAATTGTAGATTCTCTGCACATAGGCTGCAGGGGGCGTTATGTGGTGATGTTAATCAGCTTTTTTGGCGTACTCTCAATTCAGTTTTAACCATTGAAATCACTTCTTTTTGCAGAGAGTAGTATAACAATTTAATTTGCAATATTTATTAGCACTCCAAATGTTTTGTGTTGAGTTTGAATTAACCAAAGCTAGAACAAAGTAAAACAGAACACAGCTTTTTCTCTTTATTCCATGAAACAAGGATTATGATTGCTGTGAGCAGCAGTTTTCTTTGCTCAGTTTTTAATAAATAATCCTAAAAACCGTGTTTCATCTCAGCATTAAAAAAATAATTCCACCCAACCTACAGACGTGATTACATGAAGAGTACATTTTATTTCTTTAGTATGACATTTTCTATGCAATGCTAAAACTTACTTTTTCTTCTTCGATGTGCCATTGTCATATTTGTCTCTGTTTAAATTTAAAAAAGGAAAAAAAGAAAAGTTAGGGTTTTAAAGAGACAAGCCTGCACTGAAAACAAGAATAAGCAAACTCAAACTCAGGTATATGGATCCTTGAAGGGAACTGTGCCCAGCATCATTGCTACAAGGCAAGATTTCTAAACGCCTGGTGCCCAACCTGTGGCCTGGAAGCTGCATGCAGCCCCCTGGCACTTATTATGTGGTCCCCAGGGCCCTTGCAGACAGACAGTAGTCTGTATTTCTCTTACCTAGGTGTTTACTCAGACCAGTGAAGACAACATTTTTTCAGACAGTCTGCTAAAGCACATGCCTGGTCTCTAGCAATTTCTACAACATGCTCACGGTCTCTGACCAACCCCTGAAGCATGTTTGCACTCTTTGACCATCTCTAGTATCATGCTCTTAGTATATGACCATCTCATGTTGCATATCTACAGTTTCTGACAGCTTTCTGTATCATTACATCCAATTAATATAATGTGTGGCCCTTTGGTGGTGTCAGGGGCTGCATGTGAGGCCCTTATATAAAGAAAGTTTACCAGCATTGCACTAAACCATTCTGCTATGGGCAATAATATTTGGCCCCCAGTGGCATGCTTGTGAATGAGCATGGTCTACCAGCTGAGTCATTGCATTCTGTTGACATGCATACATTCTGTGGCCATGATATGGACATTCAAATAGTTACATATCCTTGATAAGCATGGAATTAACTTGACTAACCTCTACAGCTACAGACACTGTGGAAGAATTGAGATCTCAAATTTCACAGCAGAAGTCAGCTCCCTTAGCAGCGAATATATAC
>NW_017307474.1:300070-300644 GCF_000935625.1 Nanorana parkeri | reverse complement strand
AAGAGGAGAGTACTTTTTTGTTTTAGATAAATACAGTAAGTGTGAACGTGTCTGAGAGATGGAATAGGTTGTGTGTTTCTGGGCTCCGGTGATGGAAATCCGCCCTTGAATACTGATGTCATTTTGCAAATATAATGACTTTAAAGGAAGTTAAATGTAAATACTTACTCTTTACTCTTTAAATTATCTGCAGAGAAAAAATAAAAATAAAGACTGCTTTACATAATTCAGGACCCACGATTAAAGTTATTTTACACAGACCTGATAACACTGGACCTATTTTTGTTGTTTGCTACTTTAACCATTGCATATCATTTTAATACCGTTACTTCCTTTTTTTCTAACACTGCGCGTCTTCTGCTATTACTACTTCATCTAGCAGGAGCAGTAGCATAATTATTACTACTAATGCCTCATGAAATTTTAAGTTTGAAGTTCAACTTTTTTTTTTCTCACTACAGTAGGGGTAGACTAGAACTTCTACCAGTTTTTCTTTTTTCTTTTTTTGGGATAGAGTACCTGAGGGCTAGAACTTCTCAATGAGACAGGAAGTGATAGGAAACATTTTCAGGGA
>NW_017307474.1:298935-300053 GCF_000935625.1 Nanorana parkeri | reverse complement strand
TTATCTTGACATTAAACTTTCTAAAGGTATAAAAATCATTCACAGTATTGCCATACTGATTTATTACTAGTGTACATGAGATGTTGAGCAATTTCCGCTCCGATTCTGTTTAGAATGAGGGGAGATTATGCTCTGCTTGAGCTACCTGCCCACCAACATGCTGAAAATGCAAATGTTTTGGTAGGCTAAGGTATAATGAGTAAAGAGCATTAAACATTCTATGCTGTGTCCTGTGTAACATTCATATTTTAGTTATCATGACGTCCCAAGTGACAACATGCTATTTGTGATTATCCCCATATATCAGTTTTCCATTGTTACAGTTTACATTAGAGTCACAGAGAATAAATTCCATTTTAGATCATCTGGAAACTAAGTCCCCTTTTACACCTAGGCATTTTGTCATTTAAAGCTAAATGCAACAAAATGCTCAAGACAAGGAATCCCATTTGCAAAAAAAATTCAACAATATGCGCAACAAAGCCCGCAAAAACACTTCAAACATGTGTTTCCTGGCATTTCCCATTGTAGTCTATGGACCAAAAAGCGCTGTAATCTGCCAAATATCATCTCAGGAACTTTTTTCAGCAACAGGTGTTTTTCTGATTGCAACAAAATGCTCAGGTGGGAACAAGGGCCATATAAATAAATGGGATTCCTTGTCTTGAGCGTTTTGAGCAACAAAATGCCTAGGTGTGAACAGAAGCTAAAAGTTGATTTGGGAGCCTTGTTTGGAGACCTGACCCACGGGTTAAGGGGAATCACCGGGTCTCTGGGGACTTTTTTCATAAGCTAAAACCTTTATATCAAAAAGGAAAAGGTTGCTTGAAGTTCATTTCAAACTTCATCTACCTACTTGAAACTTTAAAACTGGCCTGGCCACACATGCTACATTCAGATTGTGCAATTTCTGTAAAATTATCTGACATCATGATATGAATTTTCTGAACAAATACAATTTTGGACTAGAGATATTTCCCAAATCTTGAAAGCACTGTCTACTGTCCATGTTTAGACTAAATTTTGGATTTGCCTTGAAGAAATCTGGTGTACTGTGTCCATTGATCGCCTTTTCCACATTTGATGGCATGCATATAAATATATATATATATATTGTA